>NC_048426.1:4038458-4039726 GCF_013103735.1 Etheostoma cragini | reverse complement strand
AGAGAGAGAGAAAGAGAGAGAGACAACCCTACAACCCAAAACATGGTTTACTCTTTGAAGAACCCAGAAACCCAAACAACCGGGAATTTGGTCAAAAGATTAGCCCTATAACCAAGAAAATGGGTACTCAAAAAAAGAATAACCCATAATTTTTAACTAGCACAAATAAGTTTAGTATGAATAGTTATCTTAAGACACTTTACAGATAGAGTAGGTCTAGACCACACTCTATAACTTACAAGGACCCAACAATTCCAGTAATTCCCCCAAGAGCAAGTATTTAGTGCGACAGTGGCAAGGAAAAACTCTGAGGCAGAAACCTGGGACAGACCCTCTCTTGGTAGGCGGTGTCTGACGGTGCCGGTTGGGGGGGGCAATGAACAGTGGCGATAAGAGTCATGATAAAGATTATGGAACTATGACTAGAAATAGTAGTTGTAGTAGTTCATGGCGTAGCAGGGCACTGCAGGGCAAAGCAGGGCATAGCAGACTGTAGCAGGGCACTGCAGGGTTTAGCAGGGTGCAGCAGTGCACTGAAGGGTGTAGCAGGGTGTAGCAGAGTGTAGCAGGGCATGGAGAAGGACCACGGTTACAGCTGCAACCAGGATTTGGGTGCAACCCTCATCCAAGAAAAACTGCTGGGCGACAGAACACACAAGGGCTCTGGGGAATAAGCTCCTCAGAGCTAGGTTAGTGACAAGCATTTCTAGGACTTCCAACATTGGTGTCCTATTATCTAGAAATGTACAAACAGGATGTTTCTCAGTCTGTGTTCTTCTACGGACTTGTGTTCTTGTGTTCTCGTGAAACGTCATGTTTGGTGGCCAAAGTACTGACCCAATCCACAAGTTAGCATTTCGCCAAGAACAGTTAAAATCCCCGGATGTGATCTCGACACGCCCATTTTACCGAGGATAACTTGTGTGAACTTGGCCAGGCCGGTATCCCAGCATTCACTTCGGGTGTGAAGCGCCTAGGTTTCCGGTACACAGATTTTCACAATTTACGTCTATTATCAAATCAATAAATTCATTTTTAAGATGTTTTAAGGCAAGAAATCAGCTGTGTAGATTTTAAATATAGGCAGTTCAACAAAAATTGATGGGGAATTAAGAAAAGACTTCGGAGTTGGGAAGCTACTCAATCCCCGGCGGCATAGCAAGCTCGCCAGCCGGGAATGACTCTTGTGAGCCGGTCAGTCAGTCAGCTCACAGACCCCTCTGGCCCCACATTAAGAGAGACCCCTCTGGCCCCACATTTAGACAGAC
>NC_048426.1:4007104-4038358 GCF_013103735.1 Etheostoma cragini | reverse complement strand
ATATATACATATATATATATATATAAAAGACCCCATTGGGGTTTATTTTGATATTTATTTGAGGAGTTTTTAGTGTGTTGTTAGGATTTGAAACTATGAATCAAATGGAATTGAATTGAACTGAATTGAAGTCAGCAATCAGCAGTGGGGTGTGGGAACTTGATAAAGGACAAACTAAATTCAATCAAACCAAACCAAGTTCGGTGTGTGCACCCGCCTCTTTAGGAGAGAGGAAGAGAGAGAGAGAGAGAGAGATAGAGAGAGAGAGAGAGAGAGAGAGACATCATGGAATCCCCCGGCAGGTGAGTCCCATCTCTTAGTAATTTGGGAGGGGCCATTCTATCTCCGCAGTGCTGTGGATGGCTTGTTTCTATTGGTTTTAACCAATCCCATTCTTAGGGTTGCTGCAGGGAGGCCACCAAATTATTCAATAGTTAAAAAAAAGACCTAAATATACTGTATAATATAAAGCTTTATTGCAGACACAGGTCCATATTAAACACCATACAGTATAACAAGTATAAAAAGGAGATTCAAACAAATAATAAAAACATTATTTGTAAATATAAATCTTTTTTAGCCATAACATAGCCATCCAAAGATGCAGAGCTTAAGGATCCACGGTGCCACAATCTAACATTAGAACATGATGTATAAATATATGAATATGTCAACAATTATTATTTATTACTTTCATACTGTATGCCCCATTAAAAGGTATTTATGAAGGCTTTAGGCCGCTCTACATGTTATTGTAGGCACAGTGTAACATGAAATTAATATTTTATATTCATATTTCGATATAATTATATGTAGCAAGGGGTCCCTGCTCCATCTCTTTTTCAATTGAGTCACTAAAAACTGTGAATAACCGTCCTGAAACTATGAATAAAAGGCTCAAACTAACAAGCCAGGGTCTGGGTCAGTGGCTTTTAGTCTCATTTCAAATAAACAGTTTTGGCTTGCATTCGACAGCGTATGAACCCATGCTTAAGATGACTGAAAAGAGGAATACAAAAAATGCCTTAATTGAAAAAATAGGAAAAATCGAACCTCTGAGAACACAGATTTTCTTTGGGAATGAATAGTAAACAAATAAATATTTTTCCTTAAAATACAGGGGGCATAAGTATACACCCTATGCTATATTCCCATAAAGGCAGGCAGATGTTTTTTAGTAAAGGCCAGTTATTTCATTGAGCCATGATACTATGCATCCTGATAAAGTGGAATTAAAATGCCCCCCCCCCCCCCCCCCCCCCCCCCCCCCCCACCCCCCATATCATCACATACCCTTCACCATACCCAGAGATTGGCATGGTTTTCCTTCAGATAGCCTAATACCTGGTTTGATTTGCAGTGACAGATGATCTTATGGAAAGTTCCCCATGCCGATTTCATAGGTAGAAACACGGTCATTGGGGTAAACGGGTCGTTACAGCAGACACATTGTCTCTGAGGCAGGCCTGGAGATATATCATGGAGGCGGCCCCTGGGCTACCTGCAATCACAGACACTTTTTTTTACTTCTTTTTTTCTTGCAGCCCACCATTCTCTAGGCCACATTCATGCAGCCCACTTGCAGAGACCAGCTCTTACCTGACACTATTCTGCAGAGCCACCGTCCCTGCGATTAGGATTGGTTTAAAGAAATGCAAACAACCCACAGGTTGTTTTTCCTCTCTCCTATCCTAGGATGTACAGTACGTGTGGTGTAGCCAAACCTGCAGCCTTTTGTAAACTCTTGAAAATGTCAAACCCTGTATCAGTACTTTGTCTGTGCGTGTCCGTGTGCATGTGTGCACATTTACAGGGCCTTGCTCTTTTGTTGGCTTCCACGTGGCAATTAAAACTCCCAGGTCTGGATGATGGAGGGAGGGGCAAAGGCTGACAAACATGGAGTGGGAAAAAGAGAAGAATAAAAAACAAGAGGCTGGGGAGAAGAAAGAGAGACAAGCTGAGAACTGAGAGATGAAGGTAGAGATTGTTCTTCCAAGTTTGACTGGAGGCCATACAGCAAGCCGTTATTAATTACCACAGACAGGTATGTATTAAAAACAATATTCCATCTCAGCGAAGCCTTGGAGGTCTTTGCACCAATAAAAGGAGGTATTCATCAGATGAGGCCTTGTCCAAGAACAGCTCTATGAAAGGGGAAGCTGCCTTGTGTGGTTAATTTATATCAAAATCCCTGCATAAACTGGGAGGCCGTAAAAAGTCCCAATTAGCCATCTGCGATTGTCTGGAGGAGGTTTGATGTATGGGCCTATCAATACAGCACAACTGCAGCCTGGGCTGTAATATCTAACTGTAATCCAAGGTGCACATGGCGAATAAGCACCCATTGACTCTGTGTGTGATTTTACAGACCGTTAGGGAGAGCTATTTCGATAGAGGCACAGCCATGGAAGAGCGGTGGACATAAAGCGACAGATGACGTAGGCACACAGTCTGCGTTCATCTGCTGTAAAGTTCGACATGGACACTTGGAGCTTTTATCGTTTGATTGTCAACGGGTTTACAGCTAACGTGTTAAGGTTAAAGTAAAACATCCAGGGATTTCAGAGCGCTGCCTTTCTGTGAAGGAGAATGAGCTGCTTTATTACTCAGCTCTATAAAAACGTTAAACTATCCCCAAAATTTGGTTTTAAAGCCTCCAGTTAAATTGCAGCAAAACTATTTGTGTCTGCATGCTAGACATTTAAATCTGGCGTGCCGGGGGTGCGTCCAGGCAGGTGTGCTGTGTGTGGTATGGAGAGGGAGGGACAGAGAGACAGGTTAAGGTTGGGTAGAGCAAGGTTTTTGAGGAGGAGAGAGGAGAGGCGGGAACAGGACGAGTTGGAAAGGGGAGAAAGTGAAGAGTGTTTGGTGTAGTTTGAAAGAACGAAAAGAGGAGAATGAGGGGAGTGGATGGAAGATAGGAAGGACAGGAGACGCCCTTTAAAATTGTTGGGTAGAGTTAGAAAACTTGATTTCCAAAAAACCTTATCCTTCAATAGAGAAGCACAACTTCCAAAATGTCACATGTTGTCCAGGTGTCTGTAATGAGAAGTTGTAAGTGGTAATTGGCAAAGTTTTAAAACTGTCAACATTTTGCAGGGATCTGATGGGGTGAGTGAGTCAAATGAGTCAAAGAGATTTTAACTTTGGCTAGACATTCAATGCCAGCTGTCCTAACCATACATTGAGATTATTATTTCATCTTTGTGGAAACAGAAATCCTCCACAAAGTGGTTAGCACTTTGAGAAACAGATTCATCTGAACGGAAGGAATTTATAGGCTTCCAGGTATGAATGTGTGTAACTGTGTGAATGCGAAAGGTTGTTCCTGAACCTCCTCTGAATAAATAATGGGAAAAAAATAATAATAGGTGGATGCTGATTATGTAAAAAAATGGGCAAAAGAGGCAGAGAGTTAAGAGGAGGGAGCAGTGTTGCAGAAGTATTAGCTTTAGGCACAGTAATGGACACAAAGGGTCCATTACTGTGTCCTGTCCTGCCTGGACACACAAACACCAACACAGACACTACTACACATCACACACATACCAAACATTTGGATAGCATCCTGAACCCCAACACCATACCTTGTGTTTTGAATATGAAGTTTAACTAGGGATGCTAATTTATTTTCTTTTTCCCTTGTTAACCGTAGTACATTATAGAGTACTAGTTGTACTCTGGAGTGTAATGCTTTACACTACTTTTGCATTACTTTTGATGATCACAAAAATAACACCGCAAGTTTGAATTGGCAGCTAGCTTATGAATTTCACCACAGGATCAATCTTTTTATCCACTTTAATATATCATAGATTGTCATAATATTTGTATGATTAAAACGAATATGCAAAGTATCTAAAGCTATAAAAATAGAGAAGTAAAATGACATGTAGCAAGCAAACATTAATTCCCAACATGTTTCTATCTGTCAGCTGTTTGGACACACTGCTGTCCGCATTGACCGTCCCCTGTTGGGACACAGATGTTGTCCATACCGTCTCTGGTTCTGGCTGTAACCGCGAGATCAGAGACCGGACAGCTCGCTTCAATGTAACGTAATAACTCCAGAAAATAATATCCATCTCACAAATGTATCTCTCTCTGCAGCCAATAATACTCGCAGCTTTTTTTTCATGTGAAGAAATGTTTCACGTGTTGGCGAATTCTTTGTGAATATAACAAAACACCACTAAATGTTGCGTTAAAATGCATTGTAACTGGCGTTACTGAGATTGTAGCGGGTATAATAATCCCAAAATGTAATAAGTAATGCAATCATATATTATATATTAAATAATTATATTATTGCATTACAGCAAAAGGGAATACATTACTGTAATTGCGTTACTTTGGTTAACAGATAAGCAGGTCACTGAGTCTCAGTTCACCCAGTCCTGGAGCGTTAGGGGGCATTTACACGCCTAGTAGGCTGAGGAAGGGGTTGCTGCAGATTTGCATTGGGTGGGTGAGGATCATGGCGGCAGAGTTTTGGACATACTGGAGCCTGTCTATAGTTCTGCTTGGGACCCTAGACAGGACTCCGTTGCAGTATTTTGAACGGCAGGTTATGAAAGCATGAATGAGGGTTTCAGCCACCATGTCAGAGAGAGATGCCCAGAGTCTGGAGATGTTTTTGAGATAAAAAGGCTGATTTGTGATGGATTTGATGTAGGTATGGAAAGAGGGTGGTCCAGGATACACCAAGGTTGCGGACCCTCAGAGAATGGGCAGATGGCACACCCGTCAACATCCAGGATGAGATCTCCAACCTTCTGTGGCAGCACCTTGCGGACCACAATCTAGAGCTCTGTTTTATTGCTGTTCAGTTTGAGTAGGTTGGTTGACACCCAGGCTTTGATTTCATGCTGACAGTTTAGGGAGTGGGGGGGGAGAGACTATGTTGCCGGATTATCTGACCAAAGGGGAGCATGTAGATGGTGAAGAGCATGGGTCCAAGCACAGAGCCTTGAGGCACACCTTGGCTGACCGGAGCTGGATCGGAAGGGGAGTTGCTAATGGTGACAAATTGCTTCCTGTGTGAAATCAAGAGAGAGCTGTGCCAGTGATAACAAGTGATAAGATAGTCAGTTGAAGAGAATCGTAAAAAAAAAAACAGCTTAAGAGGCTCTTAAAACTTTAGTTAATTAAGTGATATTTAGTTTTCGCTGATCGTTCCTGACCTCTGACCTTGACTAAAATTCAGATGCGGATCCTTGAATAAAAACTTTGATAATCCCTGCCATAAAGCATGCAACGATCAGTAAACACTCAGCTGCAAATGTCATTACATTTGCAGCTGAGTGTTTACTGATCGTTTTGCATATGCACACACACTCATACACGTACTGAAGCAGTTGTCCGTATAGTCCCAGGTTAATTTGGTGGCAGCTTCTCCTCATCATCATCATCACACAGATGGCCATGGGAGAACTTAATTCTTCCTGTATTGACAAAGTTTGCGTCGCCATTCCCTGCTGTAATGACTGATCCATCACCAAACCTACTGGAGGCTCAAGATGAGCGAGGTCCACGCTGTATGAGAGAGAGAGAGAGAGAGAGAGAGAGAGAGAGAGAGAGAGAGAGAGAGAGATATCTGAAGCATGGAGAAGGCTTGGCTGATGCATTCAAATGCACCTGCATAAACATTCCCAGTCTATGTGTTCCGTAGTGTCATATTTTGCATAATGATATTTTTGCATAAATAGTTTGAATTCCCCAAAAAATAAAATAAAAAATCTCCTCAAAGAGTCATGGGATGTTTGAAAATGTTGCTTTCCAAATTTTACAGAAAATCAGATTAACAAGGAAATGTGCTACTGAGATGTGGCTAAAGAAAAGAAAGAAATATGTCTTAAAGTAAGAATCAATACATTTTCATCCAAGAAGCATACGTTGAGTGTGTAAGAAAAAAGATGGGATGAGTGGAAGATTTTCTTTCTTACTTACTACCCCAGTGATAACTTCGGAAGCCTTAGATTAATTTCACAACCCCCTTATGGGGATCCCGACCGAGGTCAGGAATCACTGACCACTGGTCATTTAATTAAAAGATTTACATTTAAAGATTTAGTCCCATTTTGGTCCCATTCGGTGAGATTGTTGCTGATGTATTGTGTAATTTTATTGTCTGCATTAAATTAACTGATGAGGATCAGTTCTATAGAATTATTATACAGTTCAATTATTCTACTGCTTATTTCATTAGGGACTCAGTGGAACTACTGTCAAGGACCCCTGAAACTCTTTTGAGGACCCTTGGAAGTCCACACACCCAAATCTGGGAAGCAGTGGGAGGAAGAGAAGAGTTAACCAGCTGCCAGGGAAGCCTGTCTCGCTCCTGAACTCTCTAAACTCCGACAAGTCCGGACTTCTCAAGCCAATTCCTCCAACATGATGGACGCTCTCTAACAGCTGGCTATTTCCACATTTCCTTGTAGACTTCCCCCATCCCTCCCTCCCTCCCTCCCTCCAGCACTTCTTTCTTCCGTTTTTCCTTAAAGATGCCTGTGAGATGAAAGGCTGCGGCCCTCACCCTCGCCTTATCACTGTCTTTAGAGCTTGCGAAAACTTGGCGGCACCTCGGCTTTTTAGAGAGAGCGAGAGAGAGGAGAAAGAGGGAAGAGAAATAGCGTTGGGGATTATAGTTCTGAGGACAAACCTGACTATTCACACTTGGCATTAGCAAGACAGCCCGGGTACAAGAAGGATATTTTTTATTCCCTTCAATTTAACTTTAATTACTCAAATCTCGGCGAGGGCACACAAGAAAAGCCCAGGCATTTGTGTCTGGGAGATTAGCAGACTGCCCTGCCAAGTCCTCGCCGGCGCTGCATCGTTAGATAGAATTCAAATTCAAATCCAGGCTAAAGACAGTGCAGCTGTCACCCCCCTGGCCTGAAAACCCCCTGGATCAGGAACGAGCTGTCCTCCCTCCTCCCTGCTTTCCCCAGGAGAAACCTAATCCTGCCTCCCTCTCTTTCAATCGTTCTCTCTCGCTCATTCTCTCTCTCTCTCTCTCTCTCTCTCTCTGATGACTGTGACAGCTTAAATAAAGCCATTAAAGCCTCCCTGAAATAATTACTAATTAAAATAAATAAAAAAGTGGAGTTCTTTTGTATTTTTTGGGGAGTGTAGGCTGGCGTTTGTGGGTGTCAGGGGTGATCTCTTTTGAAGTGTGGTTAAAGGAGAGGTTTCTTCATGGACATATCAGGTTAAACAAGCACTTCCGTATCAACACCTCCCACCAGCTCTTAGGGAAAATTTGCTGGGCTTTCCTTTCCCCGGCAAGTTTGACATTATGCCGGAATTCTGCTTCATCGTGACGTCTGGTACCGCAAGTCTTGATTTGGGGGCTTGTTTAATCTTGTCAGTGAAGGACTCGACGGGAGAGCGTCTCACGCGACGCTGAAATCCTCACTGGTTGTTCGCCTTTCACCCGCAATTGACTTTGCGAACACCTGCAATGTCTTCGATAAGTAGCTCGTCTTATCTCGTTTGGGAGAGCAGACCCCATTATCGCAGGTTCGGGGGCAGATACCCCCGTCGTGCCGCGGGGGTGCAAACGATAATCCATGCTGCCACACCGCTGAAATCCTGGTAAAGTGATCCTAAATTGACAAAACCCTTGGATCCTCTGGACTAGGTTAAGCCTCATCTATTAGTGCTACAGTAGCTTGGGATAAGGGTTCGTCAGCCTTGTGCCACTCCTGAGAACGTCATCAGCAATGCCGTCCTCTCGGTTATCTTCCTCCTTTAATCCCCCGCAGACACTGCAATGCAAGAGGGGCAAAGAGTTCACCATTCCTCTCCCTTTAAAGTCTTTAGGTAATTTCTTCATAAAGTCATGTGGTTGGGTCTGTAAAAACACTGCATCGAGCCACAATATCAGAGCAGACGCCATTAAGCTGCAACTGGTTATTTCACTGGCCCGTGAGCACAGTAATTGATTGGCGTGATGGAATTAAGGGGAGACTTGCCGTGCTGAAGGGAGAGCTGGCATGGGCCTGATACATTAAATATCTGGCACGGCCCAGTCAGCCAGGCATCTGATTATGATTTCAAAGGACTCAAACCTGGACTTGATTAAAAACCACGTAGCTCTGCAAGGCCCCCATAGGCATCCAGAGAGATGCCAGTAAGGGGAGCCACAGTGAGTAACAGCAGTAGTGGATGAAGTCATGGCACGCCAGCCTAATTACAGGTTCGTTTGAGGGGGCTTGTTTCTACCAGCCAATCAAACATGGTCTAGGAGGATGGAGGTGGGACAATGCTGTTTACCTTTCTCGCAGAGTTGCTGCAACCCAGTTCTGCAAGAACTCTCAAAAGGAAATGATTGCAAATGAGAGTGTGGAAAAAACAGGGAGGAAGAGACAAAAAAGTCTGGACCTCCTGGAGGAGTTTACTTGCTGCCTTCCTTGCTGAGTTCTAACAAGCCGCGAGAGCCAAGTTAATAACCTCTATTCCCCCTCCCTACCTTTCTTACATGCTTCTTTCCCATCATCCCTCCTCACACCCCTCCCTCATCATCCTCTCTCCCAGTCTGCTCAGGCCTAAGGGTGGGGACAGCGATTAATATCTGCCTAACTTGTTACCTAATTCATTATGGAATAGCAGTTAATTTGATTTGATATTATTTTAATACAATTCTGTAATATATTAGATTGTTTCAGGCTATCAAAATCATTTTCCAATTATTACGGTTACTCAAGCAAGTCCGGCTTTTTCCCCCTTTGAGGTGAACGTCAGTTGGTCCGACTGTGAATACATTACAACTCCATCCCGCCAACTGAAGGGAGACTAAAACATACGTGTATGCATGATTACACCCCAAATGTTATTAGTGCTATAGATCCACACAGCAGCAGCAATAGATTGGAGAGTGACTGGCTCAGCGAGGTGTCTTAAATGTGGTTGACTGAGTTCTTTTAAGAAAGAATGAATAAAATACATCCAGAGAGATCTGATTTCTAGTTGTGCAGATGGCCGAATACTGGTGTTTTGGCTCTCCGTTAATTAGTAAAACGCTTGAGCAACTCTGGCCTTTCTGAGGCATCAAGAGGCACAGTGGGCTTCGGCTCGGAAGGATGTGATCTAAGCACCCCGCCCCCGCCCCACCGTTTCTCTATCTCCATCCGTACACACACATGCTTACACAAAGCTGTCGTAGAAAGATAGACTCGCCATTACATCTCAGAAACCCTGCCCACTGCTTCAAAGAGAGGGTTTTAAAGGGAAACAACACCTTTTAAATCACAGCTGCTGTGTTTAAGCTTTTCATTTCCAACACCTGTGACCTCACTTGTTCCTCCCAGGGGCAAAACTGTGCCCTGACTTCAACCTGTGGATACTTAAATTGGGGTAGAGGGAAATGGTTTAAGTCTAAACTGGCTCCCCAGGGCCTTTGGGCTTCGGGTTCGAGTTATCGCTTTGACTTTTAACGTTCTAAATATACGCTATAGGTTTCTAATCTAATGGACCAAGCCTAGGCTCAGTTTTCCCCTTTTCACTACATGAAGGAAGTCTATAAGAGAACAATTCACACGTGGAGACATTCTCCAGACTCTCACACAAGTTTGACTAATACAACAAGCTGTCAACAGCCATCAAATAATAAGTTTCACTCCCTCTGGGGGGAAAAGGCAGTTTTTGCTACCTCGGTATGTGAACACTCTTCTATGTGTTCACGTACAGACAATAAAAGGTTTTCCTGTTAATTGTGTGGTGGCCTCATTCCTTACCGCCTATTAAACCCACTGTCCTGATGTAAGGACGAGGACTTTTTAAATTCTGTTTGCATGTCAAAGATTACCCAAAACAGTTACAATAAAATTTTGACTTGCAGATAATTTCCTTTTACATTTAACGATGGAGGATTTCTAATGCCGTCCACCGCTTGGGGAAATTCAATTCAATTCAATTTTATTTATAGTATCAATTCATAACAAAAGTTATCTCGAGACACTTTACAGATAGAGTAGGTCGAGACCACACTCCAGAATTTACAAGGACCCAACAGTTCTAGTAGTTTCCTAAAGAGCAAGCAACAGTGTGACAGTGGCGAGGAAAAACTTCCTTTTAGGCAGAAACCTCGGTCAGACCCAGGCTCTTAGTAGGCGGTGTCTGACGGGCCTCCACATCTGACCATACACTGAATTACACCCAGCTGTCACAGCGGACCGAGGTTGACATTTATGGCGTTTACTTGTCCACAGACAGGTCTTCTTTCTGTCTAACCACCGTGTCCACTGGCCCTGACGTCTGCCCCAGGGCACTTACTTTGTGCCCAGCCCGTTTCACAAGTTCCACCTCTCTGAAGCTCAGCTTTGACGAGCTGTTGACACCCAGCCAAAGGCATACCAATCTCTTGCCAATGTATGCAAACCGCTCTTGCCTTGAGAGTTTGCTTTTCCACATAAGATGACAATGGAGTCACTTTTTAACGGCCTACTTTTTATCTGTTATTGCATTCGCATAACCGCCCCCTTCTTTTGTCTCCCTGCAGTCACGGCGTTATCATGATTTATAGAACAGTCCATTTTGTTTTCAGTTCGAAAATGCTCAAATCAAAGTACCATTGCAGTACTTTATCTTGGTTTATTGGAAGCCACTGCATACTCCCCTCCTGGTCAGTTAAACGCATTTAAGTGTATATTTAGATAAAAAATAGTCTCTGAGCCGCAGATTTCATTGTTTTCCGTGTCAGTGATGAATCTCTCTTTTTTGATAGTAACTCGCTGGGAGAAGAAAAATGCAGGCTTGGCTGCACTATTATTCCCTCTGAAGAAAAAAAAAGCCACTCACGGTTAGAAAAGGGCTCGACTTGAAATAATCTGATTACTCTACCTTGTTTTGAAAGTATACCATCTAGCACCACATTCAACATTGTGGTTTGACATTTAATTAACATGTCAAAAATATTTTGGTTATTATTTCAAGTTTTCCCCCCGGGGTATTTGCCCACAAGCCAGGAATGTTCCCTTCAATTACCGCCACTCCCTTCTCTTCTCCACTGGCTGTGAGGACACAACAAGAGGTCACTGGAAAACCTGTCTTGCAGACTTGAAGCCCATTTAAAATACACCGTTCAAGGGGTTTTTATGCGAAGTGAGGCGACGACAAGGCATGCTTATGTTGACTCGGCGGGCTTTTCAGAACACCGCACTGGATCTGCCTTTCCACACTTTCCTGCACACCCAACTCAGCAAACTCAATGAGCTTCCATGTTCTCTAGCAGTTAGAGGAAGGGAGGGAAAAAAACACAATACACAGAAAACATGAAAACCCACCTTTGTCTAAATCAGGTAACAATACCTTGCTGTCTGTCAGGCCGACACAAAAGCCTTTAAGATGCACCCTGTTGTTTCTAAGATTCTCAGAGAAAGCATCTGCACGGGCGGATGACGTCTTGTGATTTATACCGTGAGGACACAGTATAATAGAACAATGGCCAGAGTCCTTCCATAGAACAAAAAAGGGCTGAGGGGGAGCCGCTGAATGGCGAAATGCTGTCACTTATTGCAAGCAATATGAATGAAGAGAGGCCAAATTTGTTTTCCAAGGCACAATACCTTTGTGAGGTGTTTGTTGGTCATTACTGGCAAATCAACACAGCCTTGATTAAGGGCCACAAACGCCTCACAGGCAAGGAAAGGGATTGGGGGAAGCATGTAATTCTTTTCCACATACTTTATTATGGATGATCGAGCAAAGAGAATAGTAGACATATTAGTTACAACTCTCCATTCATCCAACACGCTCACACAAAACACAAAAAGGAGCCGGGGGGATTGTTTTCCAACTCAGCCCTCTTCTTTGGTCACCACAACTTTTGAGTTTAACCTCCATCTGACTTCGACGCACGTCTTTTTAACTGCTCTCTACCGAGCGACCAGGGGCACTGTGTGTGCCTCCCTGCACCCTGCACATTAAACCCTTCCCTCTTATGTTCTGGAAGATTGAAAGTGTCCAGCATTTTATTCAAATGACACGCTGCCTCACCGGGTGCCTCTTTTCTCTCTCCTCTATCTTCTTTCCTCCCCCTCCCACCCCACCCCACCCCACTCCTTCACATTATTTTTGAAGACAACTGCAGGCTAGAGGATAAGAATCCCGGTTGTGGTGCTTGCCGGCACTTCTTCCTCGGCCCTGATTTGAATAAAGAGCTTTGAAATTAAGTGGACAGGCCCCATCATAAAAGCAGCGGTGTGCCTTTAAGAAAGACACCAAGCCTGGGTAAATTATTTTGATTGACGGTACCAGGACTTTTTTTGCGAGCTGGCTGATTTAATTGCGAGTGCCAGGGGGCATCTTCAGGGGCCAGGTACCGGTATACCTGTTTGATCTCCTCTAGCCGTCTCCCGATGGTACCGGCCACCCGGGCACCGAGGGCCAGAGGGCAGACGAACAAAGGCAACTCTGTGTCTGTGAGCCTCTCTCTCCTTCGCCTCCTCTGAAATAGAAAAAAAGAAGAAAAAAAAACAAAGCTGTGGAATGGGCAGCCAAAAGTGTGAAAATGGATTTCCAAGCTCATTTGATGTTAAGACTTTAGTGTCAAGAGTGGTATATTCATTGATAAAGAGACGAAAGAAGAGGTAGGGAGAGGGTAAGGTGGAGACGTAGGGAGGGAGAGCAAGAGAGTAAAGGCAAAGAGAGCGAGTGCATCTTCTGACAAACTGCATTTTTTAATTTCCTGGATGGAAGCGAGGTGTGGACTGGGTTTCAAACGGGAGGGAGGATTAGGTAGAGGGAGCTTAATAAAAAAAAAAGGATCCCTATAGTCAACGGACTGGCCCTGTCAAAAAGAAGAAGCCAATACTCACTCCCAAAAGCCAAGCCGAGCCATGTATATTTGTATGTGCAAACGCACATACAAATGTACACACACCTCCAGACCCAATGGTTTTTCCTAAATCCCATCAAGCAAAGCCCAACACTACCCTATATAACCTATACCAATATCTTCACCAGCTGTCTGTCTCACACCGGCTCGCTCTCAGCAGAGTAAACAGCTAGAGAGCCAGTTGTCCTTATCAGTCCAGTACTCAATATGAACTGAACAAAGTAGAACGGCAGTAGCATCACATCTAGTCTCACTCCTGTTGTGTCTCAGTCTCTTCTTCTACAGCTTGTCAGCAGAGTTTTTGCTGAAGATCTTCTCATTTTTGTACATACATACATTGTACATGCATATTTTTGGTTTAGTTGTTGTCCGTTAAAGGTCCTTTAATGTAGTATTCTTGACCCAGTATGAGCCTTAACTACAGCAGATAACTTCTACAATAACATTAACACACAATCAGGCCTGTATAAAGATCTATCCTCTGCTACCCTTTACCTGATTTAAGCCAAAATCTGTGACCCATCAGAACGTGTTACTACCTGCCACATATCATTTTGTGACTTTTGGGGGGGGGGGGGTGCAGGTTTCACTTAATAACCTAATGCAATAACCTAATATGTAATTATTAATTGACTCTGATCAGAAGTGATGTATTTTGAATGTTGTCATGAAGCGATGGCCAGAGGCGGGAACGAGAAAAAGAACATTTGGTTTTTTTAGTTGTAAGTTATTCAGTAAACCCTTCAATAAAAAAAGAGTTGCTACGACAATCAAAGCTAGCATCGCCGTTAATAGTAGCATCCGAAGAAGCTGCAACATGTGCCCCTAATGGGACCACAGCAACCAGGAGTATTTGAAAAATGGAATTGGTTGCAGGTACAAGAAACCGACTCAGCTCACTGCTTCGTCTGCAAAAAGGTGGCCTTTGCAGGGTTAATGCACAGCTGCAGTGAAGGTGCATGCATCAAGGGAAGATTCGGTAACAGGAAAAAAGCAAGAGAGAAGTTTGCTCAACACCAGCTGACAGATCCTGCACCCAGATACAATGTGGGCCTTACCTACGCTTAAAGACACTCAATCCGTGCCATGCTCTTGGAGATAGTTGTGCAGGATCAAAATACTGCCAGGCAAGAATTAGAGCTTGTCTTAAGTTCAGTTAAATGACTGGACAGGCAAGGAATGCCACTGAGGGGACACGGCCACTGCCAGACCCCCTCTAAAGCACAAGAGTGAAGGAGGTTCCAGCTAGACCACATGGCATTCAGGCACGGGAGGAAAATGTGCTCTGGTTTAACCCTCCTGTTGTCTTTGGGTCAAATTTAACCCATTTAGAAAAATGTTCTATATCAAAACTATGACAAAAGAACGTTGAAAAACAATCTTTTTTTTAATGCTGAAAAAGTGACCAAAAAAATCGGATAAAGTGAAAAAAAAGTCAAAAACACTGGAAAAAGCAACAAAATAATTGTTAAAAAATTGACTAAAACGTAATTTAAAAAATGGCAAAAAGTGACAAAAAATTTGATAAAAATCCTTTAAATCATTATCTCTGAAACTCAGCACTGGCCTTTCTTTGGACTGAGATGGAACAACTATCATTAATGTGTAGCAGTATGAGTTTGGCTCATAACTACTCTCTTTTGGCCAAACATTACAGAGGGGCCCCCGTATAAAAACAACTAGTAGTCCTCCTGCTGCCTATCTCGCTTGCGCTACACTTCCGAGTTTCTCACTCCGTCTGCTGGGCTACAGGTTAGGTGGCGGCTTGGCTAACTCTGCACTCATTTGTTACCATCATTATTTTACTATGCATGGAACATTTTGGACAAATGTATGAACCCTTGTCAGAAGCTATTATATTATAAATATTAGCAATTCACCTGAGTACAAAGCCACGTTTGGTGCCAAGACATTATATTTTATGATAACACATTTAGTTAATTCATTTAATCTGTATTCATTGTCTCTTTGTCTGCATTTTAGATATCCAAAATTGTTCAGCCATGATCAGCTCATGTTGTCAGCAGTGGATGTTAAAAAAAACTTTCATTCATTGATTTGTGCGTTGTGTTTCATATCATTACATAACATGTATCAGTGGCTATTAATAAACTGTTTACACAGTACATGTTTCATTTGTGTCTTCCATTATCCCAAATTTTTGCAGCAATGTTATTTTAATCAATAACACCAAGGGTATTGTTTGGTCTCATATGGACCTTTGACCCCTCTAGCTGTTACAACTCCCCCTGGTGCATGATGCTACACAGCAGTCCTCACAGAAGCTAATGCATGACGCCTCAGTCTCTGTGTACTCATTCACACTGAGATTACTTCATTTGATCAATCTAATGCTAAATTAGCCAGCTAGCACACCTCGTCCCAACAGCCCCAGACAACAGCCCCGGGGACACAGCCGCACCCAGCCCCCACTCAGCAACTACAGCAACCCAAACCCAGCTAGTACCAAACCCAGTGCTGTGTGCTAACAATGCTAACGGCAATAACCAAAAGTTTGATGATCCTTCGTGATACAATGCTAACGGCAATAACCAAAAGTTTGATGATCCTTCGTAATATAGACAATATCGCACCCCAGGCCTCTGTGTCTGGTTGAAATTGAGCTGGGCATTTTTTAATAATTCTATATGTTAATTATTACATTATACTGCAGTCCATTGGTTTTCTATTCTATTCAATGCCCCATTGTGACTAGATCCACACTATTGATGATAACTTAGACCCTAAATATATTCTAATCTACATGGTGATAAAGAGGAGTAAGATTTCCCATTGACTCTTGGAAGACACTTGTATGGAGAATCTCCATAGCTCAGAGCTTAAGCTATCCCTATATAACTGGATTTCTACCAGATTTCTTTCTGCGCAAACAGAACAGAATAAATAAATACAGAGCTGGGACAGACATCTCAGAGTGTGAATATCTTAAGAAATGGGACTCATTGACAGTCTATTCAAGTTTATACTTTTCTTATTGAGAAAATCAGTTTTCATCAGTTTTTAAAGCATTTATATATTAACCCAAAAATAATTAGCTCTACGGTGTTCATGTGTCAACTCCCCGCGATTCCGTATGGGGGATGGAGTTTCATCCACCTGCCTAGTATGACTTGGATGAAAGATCTCGACCTGTCCCTGAGCATTTTGGATTCACATCCATGTAGACAGACACTGAGTTCTGTGAAAAGATATTATTTATCATGTAAAATACACTATTTTCTCAGGATGGGGACCCCCGGATGGGCTGCTGGACGTATGACATTTTGAGGGAGAGATATCAGATTTAGATGTAGATTTATGCATTGTCTTCAAAATGAGTTCGTTGCAATGGTGCACTTGTTAAAGGGCTTGTTTGTATTTGAAATCTCTTCCCATCCTCCTCTCAAACACTGTTTCTCCTCCCTCTTTAAATCCGAGCAGCGTTCCACTTCAACTTAATTGACTTTGCATATAGAGGCCTGTCTAAACTGGGATAATAATGTCAAGTTAAACTTTGCACAGTTAGATTAAGTACCCATTGTGGATTGAAGGCAGGTACATGAGACACATTGCAATTTAAATACAAACATAAATATATTTTTATCATTAGAAGAATCTGCGGGCAAACCTGTGTGTGTTTTTTAACATTTCATATTGGCTGTAGGGTGGAGAAAACACTCATCTTAAAAAATCTACATGCCATGCAATAGATAATAAACAAGTACTTTAATTATTTAATATTGCACGCAAAATAATTAAAGGTCTAAAGCAGTGCAGCAGATGCCAAGAGATCTTGACTTTGAATTTTTTTGTATGGGCAAGCCCCAAAAAATGCTGTTCCCTACATTTTCAATAATGCAACCAATAGCAACTTGTCCTTCAAACTTCACGCCTGCAGTTAGGCTCGCTGGCTTTCCGTTACTCATTTGTAGTTTCCAACTGCCAGTTGAAAGAAGCCTTTATGACATTATCAAATTGATGGCTCAGATATTTCGTGCTAAAGGCCCCATGTTGAGACTTTTTTAACAAGTATGTTGAGAGCAGTCATGTATAATGTTCTTGACAGCAATACTTGAGTAAAAGTACAAGTAATCTTACCAGAAAATTACTTTGGTAGAAGATACAGTCTCCTTTTAGACTTTTACTTGAGTAAAAGTGTTAAAGTATCTGATGTCTACTGTACTTAAGTACCAAACGTAATTTTCTGATATTATTATTATACTAGTATTAGAAGTGAAAGTTAAAAAACAACTTTGATTATAAACTTTATGGCCAAAGGTGTGTGACGTTATCTTCATCACCACTGTGGTCGGGGGGTCATCCTTTTGACATATTTTATATATAAATATATTTATTTGGGGTGTGCTTGGGACAGGAGCCATGAGTAACCATTCCAATGGCGCTGCAACAGTGCACAACGTTTCCCACAGGACAAAATGGCAAGGCAGAAGATGATGTTTACTTTGACTACATGTCTGAGGTGTCCCGGTGCACTTCTAGTGAACAAAAGCCAAGCTAACAGAACTTCACTAATCCGTGACCAGTGCATTGCATTTGTAGCTGCTTCACAATAAAAACAGTGTTAGGTAATATTGGATCAAAAGTAGTGTCCATCCATGGATTATATCAGTTACGATAACATCGCATTCATCAAAGTAATCGCTGAGATCCTGGAGTGGGAGACATTGCTAAAACAGTAGGTCCATTGGGGCAACAGCCGCCCTGCTGCCATGCAGGATCACAACATTTACTGTATGCTTTGTCTCCAAAGCACCCAGTCAGGACCCAGGAGCGTCCTCTTCCATACCTGCCATGTCTCCACAGTTGAGCCTTGCGTTTCAGCCTAAACCCGATGGGCCTATTTATGCCCCTGGGTCCGGACTTTGGGCCATTTTTCACATTAGAGCTGACAATAAAAACAAAAGTCAACTAACGACTGCAATAGTAGCTTATAGGCTGTGTTCACGGGAGGAGAGGAAAAAAATCGGGCCAAGAAGTCTGATAAGCTGCCGGGCCAGGGCAGAGCGTCTCGGGCCAGGACCAGGCCAGGGCCTGAGCATCTCGGGCTCTCACACTCATCTAGTCACTGTTCGTACATGGATTTGTTCTGCTTGTGCTCAAACTGTCTCAATGGACTCAGACAGCTTCTGCGTGCTTGCAAATCTTCTGCTCTCAGATTTTTCCTGTGATCGTGGATTGTTTGCGTTGCAACCCTATCTAAATTCCCCAACCAAAAGAGTGCCAGTGTAGTGTTGTAGTGTAGTGCGGCTGCTCTGTAACCAAGTTTATTTTCCCTTATGTCGCATTGTATTTTTTCCTCTTTGGTTAACCGTGTTCTCAGGATTTGGCTAATTTCATGTTAGAGCCAATAGTAAAACCTAATCTAGAACATAACTGAAAGAAGAACTGTTGAGCTGCTGCATCATAGCAGCACAGCGTCTTATCACCAACCAATGAAAGCTAGAAGCAGAGGGGAGGAGAGTAGCCAAAAACAGTTCACAAATAAAAGTACTGTTACTTCAGAATAATATGACTCAAGTAAAAGTACAAAGTAGTCATCCAAACAATTACTTGAGTAAGAGTAAAAAAGTGCTTGGAGAAAAAACTACTAAAGTATTGAGTAACTGTTGAGTAACGTCTGATTTATTTTTTAATACAAGCATTCAATCAGACAAACAAAAATACAAAATAATCATCTTTAGGCAAATCATAGTTCATGCACAATGAAATCAATTAAAATTTAAAAAAAATTTAAAACAGCTTTAAAGAGAACATCACATCCAATTTAGACATATAGTATATATATGTATAGGAAATGTTTTATTCATATATAACCTGACAACAAACATTTGCCTGTCCACAACAACAACTAAAAAAATGGCCGCTACACGTTTCCTCAAGTTAGATGTTTTTTGAATGGTGACATGTCTGTCTGTATGTTTTGGACATAATGTAGCTGCTGTTTGCATTTTTACTAAAAGGTAACCATGCTTTTAAAATGACTAAATGGCTACAGACTACAACCATCTGGTCCAGATCTACCTACTGTAGGGCTGGCTACAGACTACAACCATCTGGTCCAGATCTACCTACTGTAGGGCTGGCTACAGACTACAACCATCTGGTCCAGATCTACCTACTGTAGGGCTGGCTACAGACTAGAACCATCTTGTCCAGATCTACGTACTGTAGGGCTTGCTACAGACTACAACCATCTGGTCCAGATCTACCAACTGTAGGGCTGGCTACAGACTACAACCATCTGGTCCAGATCTACCTACTGTAGGGCTGGCTACAGACTACAACCATCTGGTCCAGATCTACCAACTGTAGGGCTGGCTACAGACTACAACCATCTGGTCCAGATCTACCTACTGTAGGGCTGGCTACAGACTACAACCATCTGGTCCAGATCTACCAACTGTAGGGCTGGCTACAGACTACAACCATCTGGTCCAGATCTACCAACTGTAGGGCTGGCTACAGACTACAACCATCTGGTCCAGATCTACCCACTGTAGGGCAGGCTAACACCGCCAGTTCAGTTGTTAGACCCCGATTCAGGGAGCCTTCCTGGAGTTTGAGGGCATGGAAAAGCTGGGAATGCTCCGCATGCCCCTGATGGAGCATTGATGGACATTTGTTGCAGCCCACTTTCACCCACAGGTGGCTGCAACATCCTCAAGGAACCCCACACTCCCGTCGAAGGCGGCCATTTCCAGTCTGCCTTAACCAAGAGCTGGTATAAAGCGGCAGCTTTAGCGGTGAGAGGTCTGAATGTCTCCTCCATGCTCATCACGTACCAAGCGGAGCTCTGCAAGGACACGGCCACCAAACTTGACCCTGATGTGTGGGAAGAGATTACTGTGATCATGGACATCTGCCTTCACATACAGCACTGTGCGGTCCAGGCCACAGGTAAATCTGTGGGGATGATGGTTCTACAGAAAAGAGCGAGATGCTCAACCTGACGAATCTGTCCGACAGGGAAAAAGAGAACATTTTATACATGCCTGTCGTCCCTGACAGAGTCTTTGGCACCGCTTTGGTCTCAATGCAGCAGAGGTGTAAGGCGAAGAAGAAGGAAGACAAAGCTCTTCAGCTCTACCTCTCTCGGAAAGCCAAGCCTTCCCGGCCTCCAGCCACGCGCCAGTCCTTCGCTCAAGCTGTCTCGCGGTTGGCTCAGTTCAAACTCCCCAAGCTGACAATTTCCCAGCCTGTCCTAGCTGCCCCACCTCAGCAGAAGATGAGAGGGAGCTGGCCCAGGAAAGTCTGCACCAAGGCTGAATTATGGGAAAGAGACTTCAGGTATGGTATTAGGAGACCACTAAAGTCTATATAAAAGAGACTTCGGATACAGTATGAGGGGGCCACTAAAGTCTATATAAAAGAGACTTCAGATACATTATTAAGGGACCACTAAGGTTAACATTCAAGCATCCAAAGACCACCGTGTCATGGGACCTTTAATAGAGGCCTACAGCTGAGTTTGATCCGGGGCTTAGTGGGTTAATATTTAATTTTGTACAACCAACAATACAAAACCCAAATTTTGTAGCATTCAAATGAATACATGTGCCATCAGTGATCATTAACTGTTTAAGTGCAGCAGACTTCCAGTATTGTTTTAGGAGGGTACAATATGTCTCATGGAATGTATGCATGATTATTTTAGATGAGCATAATGGATAAATAAGTGTTAAGAAAACCTGTTTGGAAAGAAATGTGATGAATATGTTCAAAGAGGCTGTCCTGTGTTAGCATGTGTACCAGCAGAAACACGTTTAACCGTCTTTCTGCCCTCCAATCCAAAGTCGAGGGCAGCGGGGCAAGAAATAAACAGATTTGAAAAAGCAATCAACAGCCCCCCCACCCTCTCCAAAACCCCCCAAGCTGATTTGCATCTGATCTCCAGATCATGTTTTATTTATCAGTAATCACAACCAATCAGGGAAGAAATTAATCAATGAAGGCGCAAGGTAGGAGTGATATCCGCCATCTGGGGGTCGCGCTGATCCCTCCGCCCCCTGGCAGGCACATACACACACACACACACACACACGTCCAAGGTCCAACACAAACACGTACAGTATGCACATACACACACTGGCAGGGAGCAGCAAATAAATACATGTGGTGAGAAAAACACACTCACACATGCGTGGACACACACATGGCTCAACAACGATGAAAACCAACATTATGTGCACACACGCACACACAGACACACACACACACACTAAAGTCTCCTTTCCGCTGGCTTGTCATAGACCCATATTTAGGTGACTGATATTTTTCTCTCCCCCTACCAATGAGCTCCAAGCAAGTCCATATGGCCCGGATCAAAGGTGTTGCTGGGTGCATGCTTCTGCTTTATTGCCAGCCGCTGCTGTTAATTAGGAAACAAGATCACAGGCAGTATTAAAATCCAATTAAATTGATATGAACAGATTGCCAAGTGATGTTCGCTAATGTATAATTGAGCACCATGCAAATTTCTCTGGCTGCCTTTTGTTTTGCCGTGTCTCTGCCTCTATCTCACCGGCCCACAATGAGCAGCCAAGCTTGAAACTTTTCCCTTTTCTGTCGTCACCGACTGAGAGATAAACAAGTTAATGCACTGAGATGGGGGTATGGCTTTCATCAGTTACAGTGATATCCTTGCTATTATGCACCGGGGGGGCTGTGGAGGCTTTGCATCAATCTGTCCCATCTTGCCATAGACATTTAAAAAATGTGTGTGTTGTCCTAGCTACCTCCGCTTGTTACTTTGTACTGGATTAAGCTAAATTATATTTTAAAAAATCTAAATATTTTGTAAACTATATTTTAGTAAAATGGCTGCCAACCTGGGGTAGAGAACCTGACAAGGGGTTGCAAGAAAAATAGGATGTGTCGCGGGATAGTGCATTGCATACTGATTGTGAAAAAAGAAAGCATGTGCTGGACATTGACATGTCTCCACTGAACTACACTACCTTTGCGTGTCTTTCAAGTGTTGAAGTTGCCGCTGGCAACGCTTCTCCTGTCCAGAGTCCAACGTGCTGACTCTCCCTCTCCCCTTACAAACGATAATGGATGACAGCGCCCCATAGATGTGCACCAACACACCTTAACCCTAACATTACCTTGTGTGTTCATACAGTGGCAGCTGATAATAAATTTTCATACGTTAGTTGTTATTTCAAATACAGAGCTGGAATATTTATTTCAAACTGGGTGGAGCATTTTGTTATGTGTGTGTATAAAATTTAGCAGATGCCTGACTTTTCTCATTGGATTGTGTGTTGTTTCCTATACGTTAGGGTGCAGCTGTGGAAGGGTGGTGGTCGACCCTGGCCCTGCAGTTCCGTGTCTGAACCCTATATTGCTCCACATGCAGCACCATCGCTGTGTGAATATTTATCTGATGAGCAGATGTCACCTTGTATGGCAGCCTCGGTCACTAGTGTGTGAATGTGTGTATACAAGTGTGTCTGAATGTTTCCTACACTATGTAAAAGTGTTTAAAAAAAGTTGTTAAGACAAGAAAAAGCGCTAAATAAATAGTCCATTTGAAGGAAGTAAAAGCTGTTTTAGAAGTTAACTGTGTTTGAAATAATAGTAATTTAAAAAAGACACACGTCAAACATATTAATAAATCAAACAAAGAACCTCACACTGTTGTTGACTTTCACCCGGTCACCTTTTTTAAATTAACCGACTTTGTTACATACCTAGGTCCATGAGGTAGTTCCCCTTGTGACGGAGGAACATTTGTGACTCAACACAGTTACATCTATTACAACACCCACACACACACACACACACACACACACACACACACACATGACATTCTCCAAGGAGAGAGGGGTTTGTTTCTCGCGTGAAACCAAAACTCAACTGTCGACTTTTTTTAAAGGTGCCCTACCACATAAAAACATTTTTACTTGCATTTTTACTTAACCTTTTAGCTCCATATGAGTGTACGTTATGTTGAGAATGTGAAGATGAAATGCTAATGCTGATAGCCAGGCTCTCATTGGCTAGCTGTTAGCCAATCAGAGTCAAGCAGCTTAGCTGGTTAAATATTATGAGAACTGGCCCAAATGGCGCTGAGTCTTCCTGCAGGCTTTCTATACAACGCTAGAATGGCTTGAAACAAGGTAACCACGGTAACCAAGTTACAGAGTACATGGTAGAACTTCAGACATTACCACAAAGTCATGAAATACGTATGACGAACTTTATAAGAGAGCCAAGTCTGTGATGTAGTTATGTCCGTGACACTCATATGTCACATTCTCATATGTATTCTTTTTGCTGCATACAAATCGCCCTTCTGAGACAAAGAATAAACTGAACTGAGCTGGGACTTCAGCACTGTCGGCACTCCATGCAGTTCGGTGCTTTGCTCATGAGCACAACAGAAGTGCCCAGGAGGTGAACTGGCACCTCTCCAGCTCCCAGTTGACACTCGGTATGGTGGTCTTGAACTGATTTCCAAGCCAAGTCCCTACAGACTGAGATACTTTGGCCCCAAGCATGACCCCAGACTTATTTAAGATTTCAGGGCCAAACCCTAGACTTCAACGGACCCCAGGACCACCCCTGGAGAGAGATACAAGTCATTTTAGGCCTCTAAATATTGTGTAAATGAAAGAAAGTGTTTATTATAAGATAAGAAAGATCAGGACACTGCCCGAAGATAAATGCAAAATCATAACTATTAACAAGATTATGTTGTAAAACCATCCAATTGCAAATTGATAAAAATCTAAAACATGAAAAGGCTGTTTCCCACCAGTTCTACCAGCTGTATAATATATACATATTGGGTTACACTTTATATAAGAGTGACATGACACTGTCATGAATGTGTCATAAACATTATAAACAAGTCAAACGCTTCTTCTAGTGAGTGTCATTCGGCTTTGTCATGATAAGTTATGGTTATTATTATTATTATAGTTAGGGTTAGGGTTATGGTTAGGGTTCATGTGTTTATGACAGTGTCATGTCACTCTAATGTAGTAAGTAAAGCGTTACCATTTATTGTAACGATATTTTTAACGAGACTCTTTGCATCCCACCTATATGTTTCATCACCTCGATAACTTTACTTTTCCTATTATTACTTTTCTTTTTGAATGACTTCTACTTTTTCTACTTTTTGTCTGCGATAGAAAATGTTTGTCTCTAATCATTAGATAAAATACATTTCATGTGCATATCTGTAATAATTTTGTGACAGCCCGAGCTCTCTAACCACATATAAACATCTCTGCTGTGTAGTTGTAAAGCTAATAGGATAATACTTTTATTATACTGTACCTTTCTTCGTCTGTTCATTTCTTTTTGCCAAATGATTGATTTTTGTTTTATGTGGCCATGATGTGAACTATGTCCTTATTGGGTGTTGTTCTGCATTGTATCATTTTCATCAATCGTGCATAATCAGTTTGTGGCAAAGGGAGGGGTCACCACTTAGGTCACACATTAGGTCGTAAGGTCAGAAGCATTTAAATATATCTAAATATGTTACGGCAATGACAAACAATCGAGAGGTTATTAAAACACTTGGATTAAGTTCAGGTCTAATGCCAAGCAGTTGTGAAAACCAAACAGAAATGAAGGTGGGGTAGGTGTAATTTAGTACCCAGCAGAGAAGACTGACACGGAGCACACAAAGACAGCTCCAGCACTGCAGAGGAGAAAGGGAATTTTCTTCAAGAACGTCTAACTTTAACACTAATCTCGTCAACCTTCTTTAACATGGCAGGTCCGCCAGGTTATGGAATTGGACACATTAGGGATTAAGGATTATGAAGTGGATTATAAAGTACCCCCCCGTCCCAGGATTTGCTTTTGGATATTTTTTATACATGGAGATGTGACTGGTCAGACTGGTTAAGAAGGGATGGATTTTTTCCCTGAGCTTTAAGCCAGCCCAGTGGTGGACTGGCAGGTTTTTACAACGAGGCTTAGTCCTGCTGGAGTGATGAATGACACGAATGATGATCAGGTTGTCAGACATTGTTGGCGAGTAAAGCTGTAACTCCCCCCTGCTTCCTGAAAGACTTTTTTCCCGGGGATCATTTGAAATAATAGTTTTTAAAATTGGCTTTACTGTTCCTTGGCTTCACTGAACTATGGGTCCTTAATGTAATCCATGGTATTTTGAAGAGGTCATGGGGGCCCGGATAAAGACGATTTCAGAGACATCTAGATATGATTATGCATGAGGGAGGGACTTCAAAGAGTTTGAAATGCTTGTATGGGATCTTAATTGGTTTCTGAAGGTGTGTTAGAAATCTTCAACAGAAGGTCCGTGACCCCTATGGGGTCCTCAGCATTCAAATATGACAATGTCTAAAAATTTAAAGTATTTTAATATGAATCCAACACATTAATAGCCTAGGTAAGTTGCCAGAGAAAGAAAATAATATATTTAAGCTAAGCCTATAGTAAGTTTAGCTGCAATATGTAATTTACTTATGCCAGTAACCCCCCTTCAGCCTAAATTTATCGGTTCAACCAGTCACAAAAATGCACCATGGAAATAATAGGTTTTACTAATATATAAAACATGGAGGCAACACAAGAGAGGGGGACATTTTTCTGATTCGTAGGTTTCCCTAGAGCGGAACTTTTGGCCAGACTGCACAAGTTTTCAGCCAGAGCAGGTTCGGTGGGAGACCATGGCTTGATTAGGCTACATCGGTTCATTTTTCTGTCTCCCCCGTTGAAAATTCAGCTCCGACAGATCTAATGACAGAACTACAGTGTTCAACAGGCAACAATTAAACATTTGGAAAAAACATTGGAGAAAGAAGTGGGATTCAGTAAGGAGAAGCTCTTCTCCTTGCGGGAGGATGAGCCTCTGCGGCCACGTGTGGTATTCTCAGCCTTCCCGCTGAAGCTCCAACTGCAGGTCAAAGGTGCAGCGTAGCGGGTCTGGGTCTGCACTCAGCGGGCTGCAGTGCTGTCCGATATTGTGGCATCAGTATTAAATTGAGACAGTTTCATAACCGGTTAAAAACGTCTGGTACCTACAGTACATAGCAGTCTACTTCCGTGGTTTGGTACACTTGGATTACACCTGATATGATCAGTATTGGTGTACACATGAACTGTACTGAGACGGAACTTAGAAATCCGTCATGTTTAAACTAATCTACACAAAATGGACCTGGGTCAAGTGTGCTCGGATCAGGGTCCAGTTCCCTGATGTAAAGCCACTTACTGCAATATAACCTATGCCATTATAAATATTTTTATTATTTATATATTTGTTCACCTTTTCCTTGAATACAATGTGCATAAAAATATATGAGAATGCAGGAAACCAAAACCCCCACCTAAGGTCCCACCAAATGCACATTATCAGCCACAAAAAAGCATAAAGTAACACTGGCCCAAACCATCATCTCTTACTGCCCCCCTCCCTGTAGTAGGGAGTCCTAACTTGGTTTCTATTTCAATTAAGGGGTCTCTAAAAATCGTTGAAGACCCCTGCACCAAGGCCAAAATAAGTTGTTCCAAAGGAACAAAGGAGAAGGGTCCCATGAGTCCTCGAAGGGTTCTACGACTCACTGGCGTGCTTGTGGATGTAAAGATTATTCCACAAAACCTACCAGAGTTCTTGAGGATGTTTAGGGACCTACAGAGTTCTTGACTGTGTTCCAGTAACCAATGAAGTTGGTCAAGGGGTCTCTGGCGGCTTCCAGGAGCAGGGCCCTGCAAGTCTTGAAATTATGTTAGTACTGGTGGACTTTCAAGGAACAAGTCATTATTTTAGGACCTTTAGTCTAGGGTTCTAGAGAGGGGTACAGGGAGCTCTGGGTTTCCTTGTAGTGCTCAGTTACATCCAGTAGTCCTTGAGGGTGGTTCCAGGGAAAATCATGGTCTTCTAGGGGATTCGCAGTAATTTAATTCACTATTGCCTGAATCAGATCGCAACAAAAGGGCCTGTGGCCAGACTTGTTATGTGAAGGTCCTTGGCACATAAACCTGTTCTAGCAAACAAACCCAGTAATTAGAGAATCAGGGAGGTCTGCATCACCCATTCTGAGTCTTGTCAATTAAAACCCTGCGTTTTCAGCGATAAAATACCACTCGCTCTAACAGCTGAATGAGCCCAATCACATATATTGTTGACCTATCATCTCACGTACAATACCAAAAATTAAAGGCTTGGATGTAAATGAAAAACAACAAGATGCCACCATCGCCAAAGACTCGGCTGCTGGCCAAGCCGAACCTACTAATGTCAGGATGTCGCCAAGTCAGGCCAAGCATGGTATGAAAAGAAAGAGAGGGATGAAGAGAGAGGGAGGAATAACGAGATCTATGAGGAGAAGTGGGTGCAGCTGGTGCCCTTTGTCTCTCCAGTGCTTGGTCCTCGGAGCTTCAGATCCACTGGGAGGGCAGAGAAAGCCCCAGTAATGACATGCTAATGTGACTGTCAGGAAAGAAAAGTAGAGAGATCGGAAATTGCGCCAATTCTCTGCCGTAAATGGGCAACATTGTAAAAAGGAGGGGAAATACTCCCAGTCCTTTTTATATGAAAATTGATGAAAGCCTCGATAAATCCCAATAAAAAGGGATTTGGAGATATGAGGCAAGCAGATAAGAGCGAAATGGTAGAGCAGGGATGCAGGTGGGGGAGGACGGATAAAGGTGTAATTTTGGTTGGAAAGAGTGGAAGCGTACAAGGCCTGCTGGGAAATCTGCATGTGGAGTTGGATGGTTTTTGGCTTTGCATTCTAGTTTGACGACTACTTGTTTTGAACTCCCTTATAAAGTAGACCATAATGAAAGGTGAACATAGTGACTTTTGCCTCCATCATTGAGGTAAAGACTCATAAACCTGCACGCATGATAATCCACTGAAAAAGATTATATAAAAAGATATTCTGTTCAGAGCAAAGGGCAATGTATAGCATTGTATGATGGTAAAGTGTATGATGGGAAATGTCTAACTTCTCTTTACAATGATGTCACAGCACTAGTTTGAGAGTTGCGACCACCATCTCTCTTTTTTTACCAACGTACTATTTTGACTTTGATATAGTTATACATATATATCACATTCATCTGCTTCCGTTGAACCACTCATTATGCCTCAATGATTAGTCCTTTGCAATACTACATGCCTTGCCTTAAGTTCCTACAAGGTTGACATTTGATATGTGTAACAAGTCGTACCTCTGCCTTTTTTTTTAGTTTTTACTTCATAAAATGCAAAAAAAAGAAATGTGAAAGAAAACCGAAGAAACATTACATGTGTTGAACCTTTAATTATGGTTGCACATTTTCACATTGTCCATTTAAGCCTACTATTTAACGGCAATGAGTATAATCTATCTATCTATCTAGATATCTATTCAAACAGGAATGTTGGCGAGGCGTTTTCAGGCAGTTGAGAAAAAGTGCTGTATGTGCAGAGAGGAAGCTCCATTTGGAATGAAATGTGTTTTTTATTCTATACACAAACAACTGCATAACACTCGAAAATATGGAAAAAAAATCCCCCCGAAAAAGCTTAATAGGACCTCTTTAACACACCAGGACCTTTGTCCAGCCTGGAAACCTCTGGAACCAGTTCACACACACATGCACACACTTATTTTCCCATCACACACCCAGACACTAAAGACTTGGCACCGAGCAGCAGAGGCCTTGGCACAGTTCACCTTAATGAGTGGCAGATTCGAGCCCCCTGCCACTGCTGGGTGGCAGAGAGAGAGAGAGAGAGAGAGAGAGAGAGAGAGAGACAGAGAGACTTTATCGAGCAGGGTGGATTGTGGAATTGGCATATGCTGCGTGTTTCTGCGAGGCCTTGGCTGGCCGGCCGACGACTGAGCACTCAGGGCCTCCCTGAAGATATGCTGAACAGAGAGAAAAAGAGAAATGAAAAAAAACGAAACCACAATGGGGGTTTTGCCCTTTGTATGGTCAATTAATTAAAATCCATTAATTTTTCTCCTTTCATTCATTCTGTTTCTCTGTCTCTGTTCTGCTTAACCAAAGCTTGTAAAAGCTGGCCACAGAGAGCGGGTGAGTGTGGCCAAACTGGAGCTGTCCCATCCAAACCGCAGCCAGCTGACAGCCTTTAGGGAGCTGCTGAATGGAAGAGGAAGAAACATAATGTCTGCTCCGCATTGGAGAGCACAGAGACAACTGAGGGTCTCCATAGGCCCACTGCAGCACCAATACACTAAAGCTGGCTAGCCTGTTAAAAATCGATTCAGCCAGTAATTGGCCTTCACAAGATAAGTAATCAACAATATATATTCACATGTTGTCTTGTCTTCATTACATTATTATGAGTAAAACAGCTAGTCTATAAAGAGGGGAATGAGTTTACGAACCAAAAAAAAGATCATTTCAGTTAAGTAGTAGCAAATATTCATGTCCAGGCTTTTGTCTGTGGCTTCCTAAAGAACTCTTTGAAAAAATTCACATCACATTCACAGCTTTCATTTAAAGAAACCAACATTGAGTGTGGGTTTAGGATGTGAACTACAATCATAGCCAAACGTACCCTTCAGGCGTATTCCCAAACATTGAACCCTGAACACTCCCCTAAAGGCTCCGTCACACCTGCATTTAAAAACAATATCTATCCATCAAAGACAAGCGGCTGGCTGATACAGCTTGTTTGTACGTAAGAATGAGTAGTTAACTTCACAGCACTTTGTTGCCTGAGCAGTACACAAAGTGCAATCAACCAACCACGCTCACTCACAGCTTCTGATTGGTTGCACCGTTTGTCAGGCTACCAGGTATGCCAGGTATTACAGCCCCTTCCAAACTGTGGATCAGCCATGCGGTTAGTTCCAGGATGAATGAAACAATTTGAAAAAAGAGGAGAGAAGAGGCTCAATATTAACAAATGTCTTGCTTTGCCTGATCTTTCTCAGATTGGACAGATAGTCTAGCTAGCTGTCTGGATTTACCCTGCAGAGATCTGAGGACCAGGTAACCATAGTCCTCAGAAATCCACCAGAGGTGAGAAACACAAAGAAAAAGGAAGGTTTGTCCAGCTGAAAAGAGTGAAATTCCAACACCGGCAAAATCCCATAAGTGGAACATTGTGGATATAGACCAAGAAATATGCATCCAGGGCAGGAATGTCATGCCTGCATTATTCCCCTCTAAACGATTGGCCTCGATGCCCCGCCTGCACTGCCCCGGTTGACTCTTTCTTGTCAATATGGTGTTGTGTCTTTTGTTGAGACAAAGACAGATAAGTATATGAATTCTTCCAGTCAGATTTATAAAGTCACACGTATGCGTGATTGGGTTTTATAATTATAGTGGAGCTGGGAACACACACTGCTCCAGCAGTTTGCCATAAATGGACATAGAAGCGTACTTAAACTCTGTTCACATAGCGATACTTGTGCCCCTCCACCAATCATTGGACCTGTGAATGGCAAAGAAAGTGCAGGTTCCCTGACTGTCACATCTGTGGCTGGGACTATTTTTGACGTCCCTATCACTAATTCATCATTTGTCTGCAAACCATAATCGCAGACAACAAATTTGTCATTATTAGTTAATCTTTGTGTCTTTACAATGCAGTCCTCCTGTCAGCAGACCTAGGGGATCCAAGCCACTGTTAACAACGGAAAGGTCACCATGGCGGGTGAAGGGTTAATCGTTGTTGATGATCTCGGCCTTGATCTCTAAAGTCGCCAGATTTGTCACTGTAATGATACATAATAACAAATATAATAACAAAAAGCAATATGCGGCGTCTGTTGTTGATTGGGTGGCGCACTGCCACAAGTTTGTCTATGTGCTCCCCTTGTTAGTTGAGCTTACATAACGCACCTGTATCATCATGGCTGCCTCTTGGCTTTGTCACTGGCTGTTGGTTGCCACATGGGACCATCTCTGTTACTTTAAGGCAGGTAATTGTTCGGATGTGTATTTTGCGGCAGTCTGCTGCCTGCCTAGGCTGGAAGGGATTCACATTGACCGCTGTCTTTAACCCTCATGTTGTACTCGGCTCAGATTGACCCGTTTTCCTATATCAATGTTCTTTTAAATTCCCCAAAATAACATGATTGATTCCACTCAACGCTCTTTGGCAAGCACACATCTCTACTTTCATTGATTTCTGGGGTGTTACTTAATTTACAGCATTTGAAAAAAAGTGGTTTTGAAAGAGTATTGTTTAAATTATGTGATTGTAAAGTCTTTAATTATCCATCAACATCAATTTCTTTAATTTTAGTCAAAATAATTCCTAATTTCTAACTTTTAGGTATAATTTCCTTTATATGAGGTTTCTTGACCATAAATTCCAAAAAATAACTGTACAACCAAAGTTAATAAGTTTGTTGTTGAAATGATTGAGGAGTCCATGGTTTATATCCAAGCCGGATAGGTATTATTTTATAAACCTCTGTTGGAAATAC
>NC_048426.1:3999032-4007004 GCF_013103735.1 Etheostoma cragini | reverse complement strand
ATGCGCACTCCCTGGAGGTACGGTGTCCTTAGGTGTCCATATGGAACGCAAACATTTTATTCACAGAATGATCTACATTTGTGTTATACATATAGTGTTAAATGTAAAAAAAGTGACGAACAAAAAAACGATTGAATGATTTTCAATTTTGAAGGTTAGACAACACAAGGGTTTAACTTGTCATTAATGTAATATTCTGTCTGAATTGTAGGTTGTCAACGTCTGTTTGGCCTTAGTTTAGATGTCTTTGGATTTTAATTTAGTATGTCTTTGTTAGTGCCTCCAGCATACTCTCCCTGTTTGATTGGATGTTAGGTTATCATCTAGTTCATGTTTTTATTTGTTTTAATTTGGCGTTCCAGTGGAGCTGGTATCCGTCGTATGGTGGAGGCTAGGCTCATTAGTGTGTTCCCTTCACATAGTTTAGTAGAAACAGCACATGCGGTGGGTAAGTTGGTGCACCCCTGGAACACACCCTCAGTAGACCCTCTCCACAGCTGGCCTCTGCCCGGCCCCCACCTATTTTATTTTTCTTTGATAAATTTAAGCCATAACTGGGAGTGTGTTTGTTTTTAATGAATTAACCTGATTGCTGAACAAATATTGTAATAAAGTCTTTTCTACATTTTTATTGTAATTTGATTTAAACATCCTCATTTTTAACCAACTCTCCCAGTCCCAAATGATCCATCAAAAAATTAATATTTCTTTTGTAACCACGTCGTCTGTCTTGCTTGAGTTAGTGAACCTGTGTAGCCTTTGAATACCTGGGGTGCTTGTTCAAAATAGATATATTATTTCTTGGGGTCAAAGTCCCCAGGGCCACCCTCCTTGCCACATTCATATCAGAAATCACTTAAAATCTCTGCATCTAAACTGCAGTTAAAAACAAACTTGTTGATTAAACGGTTAAAAATCCTGCTTTTAGGCATTCGTTCTATGAAGGAAAGGGCCTACCAAACAAAGGCAGGCCTCAGGGGCTCTTTCAGGTATGTCTGTGCAGGAAAAAGAGCTCTGCACCCCTTCTATACACTCTTCCCTTTGTCTGAGTCATTCCTGTTTCCTTCCCCCCCACATTAGAGTTTCACTTCACTAAGAACTGGAGCCCAGACTTCATGGAGGGTTTGTTAGCACAATCCAGAGTCTTTGTGTCTCATATCGACGATCTGGAAAGAATTCTCCGAAATGCACAGACACTGCAAGGAGGTCAAGTGCAGTTACTCAAGTTAGCTACAATAGAGGGAAGGTGGGCAAAGAGCGCAGACAGTGTCAGGCTGAGGAGCTGCAGCAATGGGCAGTTAGAGAAACCTGTTTTTTGGACATGAAAGCATGTAAACCTATTCTAGTAGACCCCAAGAGAACAAATTTGAAGCTGAAAAGGAGATTAAAAGGGGCTCTTTAAAAAATTTTTTTTGCGTAGATCCATATATCCACGCATATTATTTTACTGTATACTGTAGGTGCAACATGTAATACTGACCGCTTGTTTAAAACAGTTACTGCACACCAGACAGACCCACTTCATCAGCTTAGAATTACAATAGGAACCGCTAAAAATAACACTACCTCTACCGTTTCTCCAATATTTACCTGGGATTTGTCACGTCTGTTTTTGTTTTTTTTGTCTGACAGAATCTATCTCCGTTGAGCCTGTTCCTTAGTTTGCTGCTTTCATGGCTGTACTAACGTTGCAGCTGTAGCGCACTGGGTTTACGTCTTTACAGTTAAATATCTGGCAACCCGGCCTGACTGTCAAACTAGCTAGTTGATACCAACACATAGGCCAAAACACAAATGCAAAAGTATTTTCAAAAGGTGAAAATACTGGCATTAGCATTGTCAGGAAAAAAAAAAAAATGTTTCAACTGAGCCTGTTTCCTTAACATTTGATGCATAGGGGTCATTTTTTGATTTATTAAGTAAATATTAGGGATGAGCGAGTACAGCATTATCTGTATCTGTATCTGTACTCGGACTGGGCGGGGCCTAACCAGGATGTGGTAAGATGTAACCCGGAAGTGGGTCGGGTTGTCTTGAAATGGGCGGGGCTTTAACCAGTATGTTATTTTAAGCATGCAATTGATATGGGTTGATCAGAAATTGTTATATTTTATAAATATTTTGTTATATGGGCGGCTGTGGCTCAGTGGTAGAGCGGTTGCCTCCCAATCGGAAGGTTGGTGGTTCGATCCCCGCCCCTGCAGTCATTGTCGAAGTGTCCTTGGGCAAGACACTGAACCCTGAGTTGCCCCCGGTGCTGCGCAGCGGAGTGTGAATGTGTGTGAATGTTTATCTGATGAGCAGGTGGCACCTTGTATGGCAGCCCCGGCCACAGTGTATGAATGTGTGTGAATGGTGAATGTTTCCTGTAGATGTTAAAGCGCTTTGAGCAGTTGTTAAGACTGGAAAAGCGCTGTATAAATACAGCACATTTACATATTTATTGCTGATTAGAAAACTATTTCCATGACAGCATCAGCATTGAGCTTCAGATCAGTGGTGTTGTCATGGTAACAAACAAACTATATACAGTATATAACAAGTTTTGCAACAATAAATACAACAATGTGGTTGCAATTATTAAGTAAAATGTAATGAACAAGAGTTTTCATACTCAATAATATAACTTTCTTTTTTTAACTTTTAATTTTTCTATGATCAGGGTGATCCTTTATGATTTTTTGGTTCTTTTTATTTTCACACCAAGTATGTGTGAGTGTGTGTGTCTGTGAGTGAGTAAGAGATACAGAGAAAGAGAGAGAGAAATAAAAAGAGAGAGGGGGCGGGGGTTGGAATGTGTTTGTGTGTGTATCTTAATTTGTAATATTATTTATTTATACCGCTACTGCCTTTTATTTTTTTATAAAACATAGCATGAAAGTTTCAGACACTCAAAAAAACTGGTTAGAGCCAGCAGGCTCTATCACAGAACCAACCAAAAAAAACAAACTCTGACGGCAGAGATGCAACACAAGTTGCATTCTACCAACACCATGTCTGAACAAACCCCACGGTTACCAGAAGTCTCCTGGTTGCTAGGTACTAGTTCAAACCGAAGTATAAAACAAACCTGAAGCTTGAAGAAACCCTAAATGTTAACGGAAAAGCCCAGCGGACCTGAGGGAGGGAGCTTTTCACTTCTCTGTGTCCTGTGTGCGAGTGAGTGGAGCAGCACACAGCAACAGAAGGAATCTGTGTGTGTGTAGGGAGGGGTGCTTGGACTAGCCTATCACAAATTAGTATAGGGGAGGGGCGCTGGGACTAGCCTATTACAGAATAGTGTTGGGGATGGGCGCTGTGACTAGCACTGTGACTTGCCTATCACAGAACGGAGACACAGTCAATGGAGACTTTTATTGAATCCAAGTACAGATATTAACTCGCATTACTCGTTTAATACTTGTACTCGGCAAAAGTGCTTTATCCGTACCGGATACTCGTTTGAGCCGAGTACTCGGCTCATCCCTAGTAAATATATCACATATTGGACCTTTAATCCCCATCCAGGAAAATTGGACGAGGGGGGTTGGGGGACTAAATATACAGGACACACAAAAATACCAGAATGAATAGCCGTGGATGCAGGGGGACAGCATAGAGAATGGGGTCCTGAATTTGGTGCTGCCCCCATGCTGCACCCTCAGTTTCTGTGTAAGTGTATTTTGCCTATTTTAGGTGACAACTGTCACCCAATTATCTAGGGAGACTAAAATAGGCTAAAGTGTCTGTAAATTTCAATTTTTTATTTGAAAGCCTGGTTTTTTAGTTGGTCAGCTTACTTATAATTGTTATCACCATTATTAGTGATAAATGAAATTTGCTATGCAATACTTAATTCCCAAGCAATTTCCTGAATTCGTTGAAATGGGGCTTATCACGGTCTCCCCTAGCTGTAGATGGGGGGGGGGGAAACAACACAACTTTTGTCGCCGCCGCTCCTCTTCGTCTCTCACAAAAACGGCCATTTTCATTGTCACTCACTGTCTACTGTAGGACAAATAGCCAGCTATTTAAGCCGGTTATGTTGACAGAAGTTGGGGGGGGTTTAAGGTGTCACGTGATCTCTGCACCCGTGTAGCAGTGCTTTGGCTGTGCTTCCACCCAATATAGTCCCAGTCTAGTCCTAATCTGCATTGCTATTGTTCTCGTTGTGAACACGCGGGCCTCAAGGAGTTATTAGGTTGTTGTTGTTTTGTTGTTCGCTCACTTTTACTCACAACAAGCTAACCGGTAACATAGGATTCCATTCACTACGCTAAGCTAACTAGCGGCTGTGCTGCAAGTGTTGCACTGGACTAAAACAATGCATGCTCTGAGACGAAAGATGCTTCGGCCCCCTATCTACAGCTAGGGGAGACCGTGATGACCCCCCATTCAACAATCAGTGGCTACAATGCAAGATCATTTAACAGGATTGGCTGTAAAAATGTTAAAGAGCTAAACTTATTTGGCCCTTTGTAGCTGACTTTAATCTACCTCTCATTTCTTCTTTACTTTCTCTACTCTACTGTCCTTGGGCAACCGAATTTCCCCTCTGGGGATTAATGAAGGCTTATCTTATCAACTCCTGCCTCAAATGTTCACAAATGACTTTTGTGTAGCAGAATGTAATAAAAGTTGTTGCAACAAAGTTGATACAATAGGTGATTATATTTGGTACTGTGGTTCGACGTTCCCTGTCAGCAGTGTCAAGACGGCTTAAGCGATGACAATTTGCTTGTCAGAGTTCACCAAAGTTGTACTTGATACAGAATCACTTAACCCCTGCAAGCAAATCCACTGATCAGTTATTCTATTTAATTACATTTATTTTGCTGTAAAATGTCCAGTTCCAGTGAGCACTATTCCAAATAAAATGTATTAACGTGCATACCATACATTATGCATACAGATTGTGGATGGTTGAGTTTTAGTCCTGTTGGAAACGTTGCTGGTTGTGTGGACTCTCCTGTGTTTCACTAGTGTTTTTTCTTGTAAATGCAAAGCAAGTGGTTTGGTTGGGCGGGGAGGGGGGGGGGGACCAGGGGCTATCCGGTTTCATATGCAGATAGAAGTCTCCTCCTCTCCAGGTCTCAGCTCTGTGGCCGAGACAGTGAGGGAGGCTTCAAGGGGGACCTGTTTACAGAATGCATGGACACACACACACACGTCCATAATACCTCGCAAGAGCCTCAGAGTAAAGTAAACACTGCTTTCATTTAAGCCAGTGGTGGATGAAGCGGGAAGCAACGCAGGATTTGAATAATTCTGAATCATAGACAAAGCAGATGAACTGCACATGGATTACAAAAACTACAACCAAGGGAAGGAAAGTTGTGTTTCAGAGACGTGACCTTTAACACAGTTTGAGAGACCAGAGCAGAATACAATTTTTGGGTGTATGAATATTGCAATTGATGCAACAGATTGCATGCTGTTTTAGTTTGTGTTGACAGTATTTATTTGCCTCAACATGCATTCATTCCCCCATAGATAATTTTAGGGCTTCCTGTCGTTTATTAGAACAGCTTAAGTGAGACATGGGAGGGGGAGAGGGAGGGGTAGAAGGTCGGAATCGAACCCGGGCCGCGGGCACAGACTGAGCCCACAGCTAGAGACCCCCCCCCCATTCACTCATACATGTACTCCTTTTTAAAATGCTGTCCATTTGCTTTCAATGATTCACTCATCCATCCACACATGCCTTCATTTGTTCATCTTCATTCACCCATCCATTCACTGTTTAATGTTTCTTCATTAATTTTTATCTTTTTAAGTACAATAAGGGATCTTAAATTCATTGCTTCATCCTAATGGACGTTTCTTTATTTTGTCTTTATGAATATAGTATACATATCGTACATTCTTTTAGTGTAATATGTACATCAAACATATTTGATTCTTGATACTGTTCATTCATTCATTCACTCATTCATGAAAACATCCAATTACTGAGTTGTGCACACATGTTTACAGTAATATTTTCAACAAAAATGTACTTCTTTCATTAACCCTTAATTTTTTTTACCTTGTTTAATATTAATTTGTTTTTCTTTTGTTAAATATATTCATAGGTAGGGCAGGGACCTCCAACTACATACATTGTATAACATTTAATTGCATATTAAACTGGGCCGGATTTTATGGAAATTGATGTTTGCATATTTATCCATCAAATTTTAATGTCTTACATATCAGCACATCGTTATTTTGTAAATCAAATGTCTTTGTAGGAAAAACGCTTTGTTAACAATGTGTTCCATTAATATATACATTGTTAGCAAAGACATCAGACACATTTCATTTTTTGGGGGGAAAAAAACACATTCAAACGATAATCAAGCGCCCCCCCCCCCTGCAGCTATGCTGAGGACCCCTTAGGATAAAAATCTTTTTAAGACTTTCATTCACTCATATTTTGAACATCTTCTAGAATTCATTTTGGTAAGTTTTTGATCAATAAAGATCTCCTTCCTTCATTTATTCATTCATTATTTAAGCCATCTACCATTTTTCATGTAGTCAGTCATTCACCCATCCATTCATGTTCCTCCTTTAGTGTAATTTATTTAATTAATTTGTTTATCCCCCAAAAAAAATCATTCATGCATACATTCACCCAATCCCCATTACTGCAATTCATTTCATGGAAATGCATGTTCCTTTTAATTATTCACCCATCCATTGTACATCATTTTGACCTTCTTTCAAAGTTTAACCCTTTCATTTAATTGATGTATCAATTTTCCATCACTTCCTTTCATCATTCAATTCATTAATTTCCATTTCATGGTGACTATCCCGTCGCACTCCACAGTGCGTCATAAACAAATGAGTTCAAAAGTGCAGTATTTGTGTGTGTGTGTGTGGAAGAATGAAAAGGGGTAGTACAAACCCATGGTGTGGTTTACAGTAATTGCAACTTCTGTGTTCAATGTCCCTCAACTCTGTCTCACCCATGTCTCCCAGAGTGTCCAACAGCTCTGCGGTTCAGTTAGCATGTATTACAGTAACTCATCCTTCCCTCACACAAAGTACTACTGCACAAATGGGGACATTATGCAGAAAAAAAGGAAGAAAATCTGTATTGTTATAGTTATTCAAAAGTGGATCTTAAGTGCATTACAACTCCATTTCAGCAGATCACAAGACGCAGCATTGTATAGAAATGGATATCAACAAAGGGCAATATTGTTTTGAAAAGTGAAATATTACTACCTATTAAACAGTAATCTCATCAAGTGCTGATGTGTCAGAGATTATAAAATCAGCGTGGAAGGCTTCCAATGTCAGTAATTAAGGTTGACCTATTCACTTACAAATAAAGACTATAAACCCATTATTATGTGGAGAATTAGAGGAAATTTTCTTTTCAAAAATGGTTGAAGAATTGAAGTGTGATTACCCTTTTTTTCCCTCTTTTACATGATTCTTTTTTAAATCAAAGCAGAGAGCTAATCTTTGTTCAGCCACAGACAGACAGAATAGCAACGGTGCCCTGGAGAAATGTGTTAAATAAGTGGACAAGGCAGTGGGGGGGGGGATGTATTTATGTGTGTGTGTGTGTGTGTGTGTGTGTGTGTGTGTGTGTGTGTGTGTGTGTGTGTGTGTGTGTGTGTGGGCAACCCTAAAGAATGCCATTTTCTTTTCTTTGCAACACCAAGTCTAATAGAAAAGCGGGGAATCTGATGGAGTTTCTTTAATCACAAAGGAAAGGATTTGACGTCTGCTTCCTTCTGCTAATTTATTCATTCAAAAGTCTTAATATCTGTGCAGCGGGCGAAGGATCACACGACACATGCTAAGCATTTTCCCTGCCACTCTATATGTTTTTTCTTCTTTATTTTGGCTTCATTAAAAAAGGGTTAGAGATTAGATTCTTTCTTCTTCTTTTTCACATGAAAGCTTCGCGAATGTCAATTTTCTATTAGCTGGACAGTGACAATCTGTGATTGTTCAGTAAAGCCATAGCGTTGTTTGGGTGGGCCTGGGG
>NC_048426.1:3997094-3999022 GCF_013103735.1 Etheostoma cragini | reverse complement strand
GGGGGGAGTAGACATAGATAGTATGTGATCTATTCACTTGATAGTTCAAACATGCCTAAATGTCCATCACAACATACTTGGCGTTCTCATCTATTCACTGAACATGATAAATATGTCATTATACACGTTGTGCATATACTGTATCACCAAATTTGTAAGCAGTGATGGTATTCAAAATGTATGTGTAGTCAGATAAACTCATGTTTTTTTCTGCTGGTCTGCAAAAAATATTTTAAATTCTGTCAAATCATTTGATCTACTCATGTCCCGAGCAGGGACGTGCACAAGTAGGACCTATTGTTGCCCGGGCTGCCCCTCTGGAGAAAGAGCCTGAATACACTTTTCTTTTTTTTGTTGTGGCTGCATCAGTACAATAAGTGCAGCATTATTAACGTTAAATCAATTTAAATCGTCATATCGTTCAGTCTTTCCCATCAGCGATGCCCTCAGCCCCCAGTCACGTGACTTCTTACCGGTTCTTACACACCGCAGGACCAGAGTAGACACCCACCCATCATTTCTTTTTAAGATTTTTACAAAAAAAGTTATTATTCAGGACAGCTGCAGATGTGGAAGGGGAGAGAGAGGGCTGCATGTTGAGTCTGCAGCCGCTGCGACAAGGACAGAGCCTTTGGATATGGGGCGCACGCTGAACCAGGTGAGCTACCCAGGCGCCCCAGAATCAAACATGTCACTGAGCTCTCTGCTGTATAGCTAAAGTTAGGAAAAGATCAAGGCTATGACAAACAAACTATGTAACGTCAGGCAACGGGGAAAGATTTGGATTAGGACTGTCACTGTTAATGTGGAAACGCATGCAAGTAGTCTAAAAACAAATTGTCATGTTAATATTCTTTTAACTTAATTTTAAATTAGTTGCAAGGTTTTACCGTAACCTCTTCCTGTTACCGCAGAAAGGAATTCTTTCAGGAAGACCGAACTACTAACTGATGCTCTCCTAAATCAATTCAGCTGTTATCTTAATGAATGTATATTTTATCATGTGTCTATAACTGTTGCATATCTGCAACTAGTCTCTCCTGATTGAAATGTATCTCAGAGTAAATCCTTTTAGGAAGACCTCACGCTTAATCAATGCTCTACCTAACTCCAATCATCTGTTGGAGGCCAATCAGAATTGTTACACAATGGCAAGGGCCAATCACAGAGTCACAACCCTGCTTTAAATCTGTTTCTCCCTTTTGCTATCAGCTGTCACTGCAGGCAAAGAGTCCCCCCCCCCTTTCCACCCCCAGTCCTCTACGCCATCTGACCGGTCCGGACCCTCCTTCGTTCTGGTCTTGGGGCTCCTTCGTTGCCACCCCCAGGGTCTAGATTCCATTGGGGGGGTCTGATGGTTCTCTACCCCTATATATATATCCAAAAGATTCATATTGCGATGGAGTCTAATCACCAAAGACTTTGTACATTTTATTTGAGCTGTACAATAAATCTTATTTGCTTATCTGCAAACACGTCTTTCCTGATTGAAATAGATATGAAAGTGAGGCAGTTGGCATAAGGTACTTTTATTGCACTTACTAGCACACACACACACACACGTATGCCGGCCCTGCTATTCTCCTAAAGAGATCAACGCACACGCAAACCCGCAACTATAAACTTCAGGCCACTTACGTAGGCTACGGCGAAAGATCTGCGCAAAGCCATGAATCCTGCTGACCATTGGAGATGCTTTTCAGCTTCTCCAGCCAAAACCATGCTTACGGGCGCTGCCATCTTCCTCTATTCCGAAGCATCAACGCACATTATGCAAATTGACGTATTTCTGTAATCAATAATGTCGATTGAACCGTTCCGGGTCTAATTATCTTTAACCAAGAATGTAGAGTGTTACGGTGGGGGGTGAGGTGAGGACCCAAAAGCAACAGGCAGCAGGCCGGAGGGAGCTTCACTAAAGCGTTTAT
>NC_048426.1:3993421-3996994 GCF_013103735.1 Etheostoma cragini | reverse complement strand
TGGGAAAACACTGAGACATTCACAAGGGGGCAGAAACGGGAAAACAAACCCAACAAAAACCCCAAACCACAACAGTAGAGCCTGTTCCCTCTGTCTCTTCACATTCATTGTGACAAATATGGCATGTTCTATAATCAGCCTATTTCTTATTGCATTCCTTTAAGGTGTTACTATGCAAAAGCAGTAAGCAGGTAACAGATAAGCTATTTTTGACTTTGTAGCAGACATTACATTGTAACAGCTGTTTATTACTGCTACGTATGGATGCCTCAACAAATAGGATTGTTTATTGAACTTTAATGAATGTCAATGGGTGAGAAAATAAAACTGAAGACTCTGTTCTTTAAGCAGTTTTTTATCCATTTGTTTATTTCAACACCGCACGTCCTAGTATTTTTAACGTGTGCGATTAATCGTGTTTGACTGTGATTAACATGATTGCATTTTTTATCGAGAATATCGAGAAATAGAAAAGTAAATGTTATGACAGGACAAAAGCTGTTCTGAATGTACAGATACACTACATGCCCGTCCAACTACGCCAACCTCCACAATCTGCACACCACTTCCTGAAATGGCACTAAGCATTGGTAGTGGACTTTGGTTATAAGCTGCAGAATCATAGTATGAACATCACAGGAATACTGGACTGTGAGAAACTCTCTGGCTGACTGAAGTAAGCTAAATGTTGATGAAAATCTGAGCACTGCATGCCACTTTGGGCCATGCTTTGATTTTTAATCTGCAAAAACATGCTAGCTGGAGTTGAGAAATAGGTCAAGCCCTGTTTTACCCTCATATGTTCTGGGGGTTTATCAGAGCAGTAGGTTGTGTCGCCAACATGACCCTTTTTAGTATTTGGCTGATTTGTGTGGCTTTCAGCACTTGGGCATTGAGCTCTCCAAATTGAGATTTTGAAATGGTCTGCTGCAATGCAGGACTAGTTGAACCTTGTACCTGGGCTGTATACTTCCAAAGTGCTTGCTCCATACACAAACACACAGAAAGATGTGGATAGGGTGGCGTCCAACACACACACACGCACACACACACACACACACACACACTACCATCACCCATCCAGCAGTGAGAGAATGATTCATTCCAGACTGCTTTTATCTGACCTGAGCCAAGTGTTCTACACGCTGCGGTCAGGCCTGCCGAGCGCTTTCTCACTTAGAGATATGTGTGTGAGTGTGTGTGTGTGTGTGTGTGTGTGAGTGTGTGTGTGTGTGTGTGTGTGTCTGTGTGTGTGTGTGCCCTCTGCCTTGTTCGCCGGCCCTTCTTATAACCTGTCTCAGAGATAAGAGCTGCAGCTTTTTCATTTCAGGAAACTCTTCCTTTCTGTTCTTCCACCCGGGAGCAAAGCACGGAGGAACAGCAAGGCTTTTGACTTCCTCCTGTCAATACGATGGGATAAGGAGTCCGACTGAAAGTTCATTAATTCCTGGGTAACCTATGCCTGTGTCGGGCTCTGCTCTATTGATGTTGCTGTTCCCAGGGTGAGCATTTTCAGCCGGGCAGCTCACACTCCTCCTTCTGTCGCTCTGTCTGTTTCAAGCAGGGAACTGAAGTTGCTCTTGTATTTGCTGATTGGCATTAGGCTTTTAGTACATGCTTCACCACAATTGGCTTATTTATTAGAGTACAATATTCATACAGGAGTAAGGAGCAGCTGATAAAACCTGACACTAATACTTTACTCTTTACTAATAACAGCTCCCTCTGAACCCCGCTCATGAGCTTTGGGTATTGTCAAGTTAAATTTAATCTCATGTCCAACAATGCTCAAGAAGTAAACCTGTTAAAAGGAAGTTTTTCCTCGCCACTGTCGCACTGTTGCTTGCTCTGGAGGAGACTACTAGAACTGTTGGGTCCTTGTGAATTCTGGAGTGTGGTCTATCTGTATAGTGTCTTGAGATAACTCTTGTTATGAATTGATACTATAAATAAAATTGAATTGAAATTGAATTAATGGTCAATGAAGTCAATTCATTCTACCTGCTGCAAGGACAACGTTTCATGAATGTTTAAAAATATAATTTGTGTTGACGGACAGCATTTAACCAAAAGAACGAGATCCTGGGTACAAGTGGCCAAAATGTTTATTTTCAAGAAGGGGGTGGGCGTCTCCCTTAGAGATAGGGTGAGAACCTCAGTCATCTGTTGGGAGCTCGGAGTAGAGCCTCTGCTCCTTAGCGCTGAAAGGAACCAGTTGAGGTGGTTCGGGCATCTGGTAAGGATGCCTTAGGGAGGGGTATAGGAGGCAGGTTCCAGGCATGTCCAGCTGGGAGGAGGCCTCGGGGAAGACCCTTGCCATACAAGGTGCCACCAAGCATTCACATACTGATGGTGCAGCTTTGGGAGCAATTTGGGGTTCAGTTTCTTGTCCAAGGACACCTTTGACATGGGACCGCAGGGAACCACCAACCTTTTGTTTGGTAGAGAAGCACTCTTCGTACATCACCTGAGCCACAGCCGCTCAATGTATAGTATACTGTACGATGAAAATGCTCTGATATAAAATCTGTGCTAGCTGCATGATCCAATATGAATAAATACGTAGTAGATACCTACAGTATGTGTATCAAGCATGGTTTGAATCACTTGATGGCCAGGTGGCACAACTGGTGGCATCTTTTTGTAGTTTGTTGTTTATGTTATTCATTATGCAGTTTACGGTGGGTCTGTTAAATAAAGGTCAAGTACTTATTGTCATAGACATTATCCAAAGGGTTTTGAAAAGTTTGAAGGAGCCCGAGGAGACTGTCCTCCCAAGAAGAACAACAGCAGCAGTGGTTTCAGAAGTTTTCCCTTAACAACAGACAACAGTCCCCTAGCTGCCTTAGTAATAATGAAGGAAGCATTCTTATGAAGGGGTTCGTACGATACCTATTGACAACTATCCATATGATATCTAATGAAAATCTTGGTGAATGGTTACGTTACTGTCACATTTAAATAACAGGTCACATGAAAGTTAAATTTAGCCGTTGTTACAGGTAAGTTTAGCTGACAACATGTTACTGGGAGCAGGGTACAAAATGAATGTTGCGAAAGCAGCCGTTAGGCGAGACGCTGTAAAGACTGCACCAATGTCCAAAAAAGCTGACTAAGACTAAATTAACATGCATTAGTGTTGACTTAAATGCTTAAATGCTTTGCATAAAATTAAAACTAAGATAAAATTTCTTTTCATTTTTGTCAGCAATCGCTTCTACTTTTTTTTGTTTGAACTAGTCAGTGCCCATTAGGAGTGTGGGCCTGTTCCAAACAGGCCCCCAATGTTTTTACCCACAATAAGCGCGCTCTAATCAGGCGCAGCTCGGCTGTGGCTCATCTAGCGATTCGGTATATACCATTTTTTTCATCTACCTGTCACACATCCAGGTAACAATGTGGCCTGGGTGAGGGAGGGAGGAAGCCCGGTTCACCCTGCTGGAGAAGCCGCTACAGAGCGCACATGTGTCTGTGTAACAAGGTGCTGTAGAGCCAAGGAGCCCTGGCTCTTATCTAACATGTGTCTGTGAAACAAGGTGCTGTAGAGCCCAGGAGCCCTGCTCTTATCTAACA
>NC_048426.1:3980612-3993321 GCF_013103735.1 Etheostoma cragini | reverse complement strand
TGTAGAGCCCAGGAGCCCTGGCTCTTATCTAACATGTGTCCGTGTAACAAGGTGCTGTAGAGCCCAGGAGCCCTGGCTCTTATCTAACATGTATCTGTGAAACAAGGTGCTGTAGAACCCAGGAGCCCTGGCTTTTATCTAACGTGTCTGTGTAACAAGGTGTTGTAGAACCCAGGAGCCCTGGCTCTTATCTAACGTGTCTGTGTAGCAAGGTGCTGTTGAGCCCAGGAGCCCTGGCTCTTATCTAACATGTGTCTGTTTAACAAGATGCTGTAGAGCCCAGGAGCCCTGGCTCTTATCTAACATGTGTCTGTGTAACAAGGTGGTGTAGAGCCCAGGAGCCCTGGCTCTTATCGATGTGTTTGTGTACAATTCAATTTACATGAAGGAAGAGGCTCGGTAAAAAACAGACGCGTTTAACAAAGTTGCATTCAACACAAATCATTCAGCAAATGTATTTTGTCAGGTATTTATGACATATAGCCAATATTTGAGATGTGTGAAACAGTATTTGACTAAAATGGTTGTCAGAAATGTATGGGGCGCCGTTTGTAAAGTGGCTCACGCTGAAAATAACAGCAACATTTTGTCACATTTAGCTTTAAAAAATGTTTAAAAAACTGGTATGAAATTTTGAGGGTCACTTTCTTGCACAGTTACAACAACATTTGTCAACTTGGAAATATTTTAAGTAGTTAAATCCAAATATTAAATGTTACACCTAAATGTTAAATCTAAATTCAAAATCTAAATCTAAATGTCAAATCTAAATCTAAATGTGAAATCTAAATCTAAATGTGAAATCTAAATATTAAATCTAAATCTAAATGTTAAATCTAAATGTTAAGGGGTGAAACAAAATATTTAGCTAATTCGCAAATTAAAGTGCCGGTAACCGGAAGTACCTAAATAAAAGCTTGAGGCAGTCAGTGTATGTTTATAGTGTCAAATAACAAATAAAAATCATCTCATCCGGGAAATGGACTCTTGAACTTGGATAAACGTGATAATAACTACCTAAAATAATAAACACAGTTGGAGAAACTGTATTTGAAGAGTACTTTGAGTTTTTAGTGTCACTTTTATGAATGGTGTGGGAATTATGACCTGTAGCCACTATAGCCAGTCACCGGGGGGGGCTCACTTTGACTGATCTGTCATGTTCGCTTGCATTAAGGCCAGCTAGAGCCTATCGCCGCCCGCCCCCGACCAGACTTTACCGGTTTCCGGGGACAGTTCCACATTTTGGCGACCTGTCCCCGACTGGATGCGTCCCCGGAAAAGACCCCGGTTTTCACTGTGACTGACAGACCCGAAATTGGAATGAAAGAAAGAAAATACTGACAAAACGTAGCCGATGGTCGGACACCCTACGCCCGCAGGCTGAAGGCAGCCAGAGCCAGCGGTGCTCAGAGATGTTTTAGAAAGCCGTATTTTACGATGCTAAAATCACTGATTATTTACATGGAGTCTGGTGGGTTTAGCGAACGCAATTTCGCGGACTTTATGTTTTAAAAAGGATCTTAATCTTTAACAGAAAGGTTGACCTCCTTAGAAATCCTTTCCATAATGTTGTCAGACACTTAGAATATTAATCTGAGTCTGTCAGTAGCATTACAAGCATTTTTATGAACGTAAATACAAGCTGGACAATTATCCTATTAATTTACATTGTAGCTTGTTTCTGCCGACTTGAGCGATCTCGTTTAATACTGCATCAATGTCAAAGGAAAATATGTCCTCAATAGTTTTTATTTCATCTGATTCTCAAGGAGCTGTTGCAGAAACAAGCCTTGAGCAACAAAGCAAAAGCTGTCAGTAGTTCAGTAAACATTACAACATTATGAAATATTGAGACTTTCTATCTTGAAATATTAAGACTTTCTATCTTGAAATATTATGACTATAAGGACTTTTTTTCGTTTAATAAGAGGACTTTCTATCTTATTATTAATATTAATATTATTATTATTATTATTATTATTATTAATAATATTCAGACTATTGGGACTTTTTATTTTGAAATTTTAAGACTTTCTATCTTGAAATATTAGGACTATTTATGTTGAAATATTAGGATTTTTTATCTTGAAGTATTAGGATTTTTTATCTTGAAATATTAGGACTTTCTATCTTGAATCATTCTCCTGTGAGGTGTAGTGGAGTGGAGTAGGAAGTAGCAGCAGGGGTGGGTCTAGGATCAGACCTTGAGGGGGGGGGCTCAGCCCCTAATGAGAACAGCTCTAGGTCTTGTGTCCCCGTTTTAAGTTTTACAAAAGTAAAAACATTACTTGTTTTGGAGGTAAATACGCTTTTGAGCTGAAAATGTCCCCGGATTTTGTCTGAGAAATCTGGTCAACTTAGGATAGGCTCTTGTTGACCTTAATGCAAGAGAACATGACAGACCAGTCAAAGTGAGCCCTCCCTCGTGGCTGGCTTTAGTGGCTATAAGTCCCACACGATTCATAGAAGTGACACTAAAAACTCAAAGAACTCTTAAAATACAGTTTCCCCAACAGTTTTTATTATTTTAGTTAGTTATTATCACGTTTGTCCAAGTTCAAGAGTCCATTTCCCGGATGAGATGATTTTTATTCGTTATTTGACAATATAAACATTCACTGACCTCCTCGAGCTTTTATTTTGGTACTTCTGGTTACCGGCGTTTAATTTGCGCATTAGCTATATATTTAGTTTCACCCAAAACATTTAGATGTAACATTTAGATTTAGATTTAGATATAACATTTAGATTCAACATTTAGATTTATTCTAAAAAAAATTCAAAAATTCATATCAGTTTTTTAAACATTATTTAAAGCTAAATGTGACAAAATGTTGCTGTTATTTTCAGCGTGAGCTGCTTTACAAACGGCGCCCCATAGAAATTATCTCAGAAATTATTTATTTAAAAGAAATTGTTTCAACTTAACTTAACTAACATACCTGCGTTCTCTTTTGACCAAAGCTGAAATAAAATGATGAGATTTTTAGTTGACTAAAACTTAACTTAAACTTAAATATATGTGAATGACTAAATATGATTAAAACTAACAAGGACATTTGGCAAATAACTAAGACAAAATAAAAAATAGGTGACAATATTGCCACTACCAGTGACACACTGTAATTGACTAAAATTACAGATGTTTCTGGGTTTGAACATTGTTGTAAACATTTGGGAAAAAGCAAAAGGATGTATAGGACCTTCACCTCTGGGTTCAGGTTTCAGGAGCCAGTTCAAACGCCTGACATCTGCTGCCTGGCTCTCCTGATCAGGGATGACAAAAGAAGAGAATGCCCCACTCCACCCCTTACACCACCCTGCACCCCCATCAGCAACAAAACAGGTCTTTCATTGGTGATGAGAGCGAAGAGTTGGACATCTCCCACCGGCGCTTTTTACTATTCAAAAGAGAGCTGAGAGTGGGACAAGCAAAAAAGGAGTCATGTTTCCTAATTGAGCATTTTGCCATGTTTAAGAAGATTGTGTGTTTTTAAGAAAAAAAAACATCATGATGGACTTTTCCAGTTGTTGGATCCTAACAATGTGAGCTTTTAAACAAAGAAAAACTCTGCAACCATGTGGGGTCCTTGAACAAAACCAAAAAGGCGTGCTTGTAGAAAAAACAGCCTGTCCAAGCCACCAAGCGCCAAAAACCAAGACGTTCTCACCTAGGTGTTACTTTGTTACTTAGTTTTGAATTTAGATCCTGGCTATTCATTGGTAGAAACTTAAGGAAGCTCTGGCAGTTTCACGAAACGTCCCCCACAGGTTTCAGGTCGAGCTGCAGGGCGAAATCAAACTGTTACCTGTCCCTTTGGGCTGCTACAACAAGCTAACAGTTGCAATGGCAAGCTACTGCTCGATAATAAAGGGAAACATAAATCTGAAAAAAGGAAATTTGGACTGTTGAAAAGCAAAAATGAAATGATCAGCAATTTGCATGGTATAATTTATTTTTTTCAAATGTTACCGTAATACGAATTTATCGCTTTACTGCCAGTTTTTCATACTTGAAGAAAATATTTGGAAAATACCATTAAACCAACGTGGTGTCAATCTTGTATTTTGCTTGTTGATTGTTTAGCGAGGATGTCCTCCCCTGGAGCACGATTTTGTGTCTTTTGGCCCTTAAAGCATGAAATAAAACTACCTTAAATTGAAATGAGATGCCGCCCTAAGTAGAACAGCAGGAGCCAGTCAGCAGATGTTGCTGTTGAGGCATTTTAATCCGAATTTCAAGAACTAATGAACCTGTTGGAAACAGGTTAATTGCTTGACCTGTGGGTCTTTAGCAACAAACCTGCCATTGCATGTGCAATAACTGTGAAGGCTAACTTCGAGGAATAGTTTGACATTTTTTTAAATGCGATCATTTGCAGGACATTTTGTGCAGGACAATTTCTTGGCCAGGCCAGTGACTTTCTGGAGTCTCAACCGCAGCATGTTGTAGTTTTAGAGGTGCTGCTAGAAATATTGTGTTACTTTTGATGGAGACTAGCAATCTACGCTAAGCTAACTGCTTGCTGGCATTAAAGAAGTATCAATCACGTCTAACTCTCAGCAAAGAAGAAAAAAAGTGTTTCCCAAAGTCTTGAACATAAACACTACCTACGTTAGCAGAATAGTTCCTATCTTTTTGTTTCCTTTACTATGAACTACCAACATTCACATGAACTGCCCTGCGATGACATGAACTGCTACGACTACCATTTGCAGTCACTGTTCCATTATCTTTATTGTGACTGTTATTGCCACCGTTTATCACCCCCCCCCCAACCATCAGACACCGCCTACCACAAGCTGGGGTTCGTCCCAGGTTTCTTCCTGAAAGGAGTTTTTCTAAATGCTTGCTCTTGGGTGAATTACTAGAATTGTTGTGGCTTTGTTAAATATAGAGTGTGGTCTAGACCTACTCCATCTGTTAAGTGTATCAAGATAACTTTTGTTATGATTTGATACTACGAATAAAATTGAATTGGATTGAATTGAACTATAAAATAATGCCCCACATGCTATCTTACTCGGAGCGACACCAACGGAGACACTGAGAGTGCAGTTACTTAAGGAATTCAGACTAGCCTGCTGTTGATGATTTGAAAGACTCTACTGCTGCCATTAGCTTATCCATCCCTAAAAGTTATGGAAACAATATGTATGAAAATGAGTCGGTGAGTCAAAATCCTCTCCTCGGCAAAGTGTTTTGTCCCATAAGCAGCCTCCTGTTCCCAAACTGATGAGAAGCTTATCCTGGGTTTGGTGGCCAATAGACTGCCATTTTGCTACTTTCATAGGGGTGTCCTTACTTTGTGATGCAGAGCTGTTTTAATAGTTTCCCAGTGCTGTTGGCATGGTTACCGGTGCAGAAAGGCGCAACTTAAATCTTCCAGCTGAACCTCAGCGAGCCTGCTATAATCTTTGAACAATATCTGTATTAACATCCAACTTCTGCCCTGGCTCTCCCTTTGCTGCCTGTTCCCCCGCATGCCGTACACCTCAGACCAGCACAAAGAGGGTTTTTTACTCTAACAGAATAAAAGCTGGTAAAATGGGGGTTCCAACATCATTACCCATCAAAGCCTTCCATATTGCCCTTGACCCAACACCAGCCATTTCTCTTTTTGATTTTCTAATAATAGAATGGAGGGGGTTAAGTCTAAGTTTGACAAGCTACCCGAGTCCGCAGTGAGGTTTTGATACAGGGAATGAGAATGGGAATAACAAGGCAGGACACAGGGCTCTGGTGATGGCTTACCGGCCCTTTATGTAAATCCCTGGAACGTGTGGGGAAATGTAGCAGGCAATGTGCTAGCATAAGCCCTTTAGCAACTGCTGGCCCTGATTAAAACAGCACATTAAGATGCCACAGGCGACTGGAAGACATCGCCAACCCCGGCACCAAACTCTAGGTGATTTATTAGCCCGCCCTGCTAACAAGTATTGACTGGCCTAAATGAATGTGCTCTTTCCTCTTTTGCTTCTGTTGATGTGTTTAGTGCCACAGCCATTTGTAATGGTGTTGGCCACTACTCATGACCTCAGCTTACATTAAGATCTGCTGTTGTGTATGGGTGGGTGGTTGCAGGGGAGTATTCTGGCATGCTGCTTATTAGTGTCAATGAGCATTATTAACCCCAATTTTAAGCGAGAATTTTAGTCTGATAACTGGATTGTATTGTTTTAAATATTTGGATAAGATTATGTTTAACCCCTGTAATGTGTTGCAAAGCTGCACAATTCTTTTGTGTTGATTTAACTCAGACCAAAATAGTTAATAGCCTCATAGTTAATTATGTATGTAAACACTCTTTTAAATGCTTTTTTTTTTGGACCCAGGGATCTTTGATCTTTAAGTATAACGCTTGTAAAAAAAAAATGTTAATGTTTCCAATTATCAATACAATGAGTAATTATGTTATCTGACAATACTGGAGTAATATTAGAACACACTTCCAAAATCATTTGCATACGGGGTTTTTTCAACTTAATATTATAAACCATATAATGGTGGTATTACAGGTCAGTTTAATTTTAGGTTAGGAAGAAAAACAAGAAAACAAGTCTAATGAGGAGGAGGCTGCAAGTGACCGAGGCGCTCAAAAGAGTTCTCTTAATAAAAAATGACGGACATTTAATGGTTGTAAATGGTATTTTTTACCCATATAAACTGGAAAACGGGTCAGATTTGACCCTAACACAATATAAAGTTAAAGGAGGAGTAAGTGATTCACATGACTAATTTGTAACAATTGTAGAATGAAGTCAGTGGTAAGTAACACATGCCAGATAACTATATCGATAACTATAAATATATAGTTTTAAAAATAATTTTTCTTAAGTGGATGGCGGAGTGCACGCCACAACTTTAACAACGACTTTCAGAGATTGATTTGATGAACAACAGCTACACTGACAGCCAATGAAAATCCATCAACATTTACAACATGGCACGACAGTGACATTTTGGAGAGATTACATCTTAAACGTTAGCACGCCAACCGTTTAAGGGTTCTTAACTGCCAAATCCAACACTAAAGAGCACCTGTACCCATTTGTTATGGCTGATGGGCCAATAACGCATCATCCCTCCATCTCTATAGTCCTGTTTTATAGATACACACCATACACAACTAGATGACAGCTTGAACCAACAGAAAACGGTTGTACTCTTAGCAGTGTACAGTAAAATGTGCTATTGTAAAAAATATATTTCTTTGCTGCCACCCAGAGCGGTAGCAGTCCGGACTTTGTGCTGTGTGTTGATCAGTCAACACAAAGTGTGGTAGGTTTGGTTCTGGTTCTATCTAATGTTGTTCTGAGATGTAAGCAGTGTATAAACCAAAGCAGGAAACCTTAAGGCTTTACACAAATGCAAAAAAAAAAATTGCCAAGTAAACTAAATGGCAAATATAATAAAGGTGCAAATTATAACATTACAACATTGTGTCTAACGCAAGAACGACAATAAATGCCATCCACATCCACATCCACACCAACCTACAGAAGTAATACAATTTACAATCTATAGTGTTTTGTTCAAATGAATTACATAAATACTATCCATGAGATTATCTTTATTATATTATTATTATGATAGTAGTATAGCACACATAGGGAACTCCAGTGTTGGGACATATTTATACTCAGGCAGACAGTGTGATTAGTTTGGCTTAATGATCATTGACATGTGTGTACCTATATATGGGCCTGTGTACCTCAGTGTGATTTGAATTGATAAAACTTGCGTGTGAGGGAATGAAGGAGGGCGGTTGTATAAAACAACACCACAAATCCTGCTGTTTGGTTTTCAATTTCGATTTTTTTACAAAAAAAACATTAAATGGCATGGGGGTTCGGCATTCTCATGATGAAGGACTTGATTTTCCTTCTCACCTTTGCAAAAAAGATTTAACATAGTGTTTTTGTACGTCTTCGTATGTCTAAACATTAGTATTTTAAGTATTTTTTGCAGAGAGTGAAATCACATGATACAATTTTTTTTTCAACAGTAGCACGGACCGTTAACGTTGCAATCAATAAAGTCTTGTGATGCAGAGAAGAAATATTGCTTGAGTATACTTTAGTGTGAACAGTCTGCTGGTAATGGTATACTTAATCCTTAATTTAGTAGGCAGCATGCTGTACATACAGAGTGAATATGTAGTATGTAGTATGCCGTCTGCGATTTTGACCACAGACATTGTCTTTTTTGTGGTTATTACAGTATAGGAATCTGATGTGAATTTTAAGACACACTGTTTGTACTGGGCTTTAAAAATGCTCTGCTTAAAGAATAGGAAAGCATCAATGCTTTTGTTCTTTCAGCAGGACAGGACTGACAACAGGGATATCTTTGGAGAAAATTACAGTAAAGCAAAGGGCTCTCTGTGTGTGTGGGGCTCGATTTCAGTAGTCTGACAAAAAGTTAAATTACGTCAGTGGGATGAAATATTGTTTTGCTTCTTTTGTTTCGACCAAACTTCCATCCTTAAAACAATGTAATTTGTCTGCATCGAAACCTTCAGGGTGGTTTCAAGTCATAGCTCTCTAACTGCAAAGCACTTTTCAGCCTCCAACAATGGAATATGTTAACCACTTAGCCTCAGAATAAGTTTCACCATCTGCTTTTTATTTCCAAACAGCCGCCCTTTATAGGGTTTTTAGTTTAGTTTAGTCATTTAAGAGACTTTAAGGACCATTCTGCACTGCAAAAATCCTCAAAGAGCATTGCTAAAGTGAGGTCCAGGCAAAGTGACCCCCACAGACCTCCATCTGTTGCACCATCTCTCTTCAGTTTCAGTGCTGCTCCCATTGGTGCAGAAGCATCTGACGCATTGAACTCTAGGGGCCACAAAAGAAGTCAGCGTTGCTAAACTTTAAGTAGCCTTAACTTAATATCCGGGAGTTGGGCCAGGCTATTTAGCCAGCCTGCAGAGAGCAGCAGAGGTGGGGGACAACAAAGATGGACTCTTTATTCCTCCATATGGCAGGTTGAAAGGGGTCTCCGCTGGAAGAGAGAGGGACTGTACACCAGCGGCACTCTGTATTAAGGAGCTGGTTGGCACACTACAGTGAAGCCTGAGAGTAAAATATCATTTGGCTCAGGATGGTGCTTTGGCATGAAGTCTTCAGGGAGATAGAAGGTAAGCATTGAGCCAAAGGATAGAGGGACTTTTGTCTTGTTTACAACAGATTTTGAAACTCTTTGGGGTTGTGTTGAAAGTGGCAGCTGTTAAATATAAAAGTACCCTATCAGTCTAATTTTAAATGTGTATTTAAAAAATAATTTTGCGTGCAACGTTACACCCGTGAATGTAGTTTGAATAAACGCTCAATAGAATGTGTCAAACTGAAAGAAACAAAATACCAATGTTACAATAATGGACCCTAAATGACTGACATCTACATCAACCTGCTGAGTGGAGCCTTTAAGGCAGAGGTGTCAAACTCAGACCAGTAATATGTACCTATGTTATCCTTTTCTATCCACGCTCTTATAAATCCATGATCTAAGAGCTTGTTCTGTATGTTTCAAAATACTAAAAGGAATGCAAATTAGATATGTTGTTGTTATCACTGAAAAAAATCCAAATGATGGGGTGCGCCTGAGTGCTTTACCTGGTTAAGCATGCAATTCCAACCTGCGGTCCTTCGCTGAACGTCATCCCCCCTCTCTCTCCCCTTTCATGTCGTCAGCTGTCCTCTGTAATAGATATAAAGTAAATAATGATGTTTTTAGGGCCCTGTCTGTCAAAATTACGAGAAGTCTAACACAACCACTGATCATGTCTAAGCAATCCAAAGAAATCTAATTCTGGAAACATTTGATACAACAAATAGGAAATGTTGGTGCTGGAGTTAAACAAAATTACATTAAATATTTTGAAAGCGTGGTTCAAGTTTTGTGAGCTGGCATTTTTTCAACTTTATGAAAAACTGACTCTATTTCATAGATTTCATAAAATCAGTTGGTGGTAGTTACCTGCCTGCTCTAGCTTTTGTTTGACCCAGCGGTCAGGTACTGTAAGCATTATTCAAGCATATGTATCTTAATAAGTGTGTTAACTACAAAAACCTGTTCACAGAGAGCTACTGTATTCCATCTTTTGAGAATAAAACAAAACAATACATTTGAAACATGGTTGCCCTGAACAGCACAAAAACCTATCACATTACTAAGTTCCTTGGCGAGAGTGGCGTCTTCAAGGTAACACGTAAAGGGCAGTTGGCATCTTCACACCCCCCTGAATGTCACCCGTTCCAGCAGATTGACAAAATAATGTGCACCCATTGCTTTATTCCTGCGGAAGGAAAGAGAATAGAAAAGAAAACAAAAAGGAAAGGACGCGGGGCGCATTTGGGCTTCCCCCCCCCCTCTCTTTTAATCAGAGGAGGAAGACTGACATGTCCAATCATAACAAAACATCAGCTGGTAAATGGGCCTTCGCAATCACTGTCAGCCAGCCTCCATAAGAAAGACCCCCTTTCCTGGACATCAATCAACGCTTTATGGACTGATTCCTTCATTCATTATTTAATTACAGCTATTTCTTAATTTATTTAACAACTGAAGACTTTTTTGTGAGGCTTAATCACTTCTTTGTTGGCAATCACATTTTTATTTCTTGTTTATGTCAGTTTTTTTGTGGTTATCTTTTTTTTTGGTAATAACTTTGTTCCTCTGTCTCCGTCCTCGTTGAATAAAAGCAAGGAAAGAAATGGAAGCACTGGTCCTATCACTACCTACAACAGCTAGTGAGAGCTCAAAGAAAAGTGGTCAAAGCATTGTGTCAGACTTTGGGTGCAATTAAAGTGATCAGATACAACAGCATCGTTCTGCTTTCTAACTCCAGTACATTTGATGAACACACACAAGAAACATCCCTAAAAGTGGCAAACCCTCTACGGAAATAACATGCAAAATAGCCAACTGTGGAAATGTGGAATTATTTTCTGAAATTAAGCCCATTAGCCGTGAAATTATTTGCTTTCATTTAAGACGCTATGCAATCCAATTTGAGGTGGCACACGCACACTACATCTCTTTCCAATTTCCCACTGATCCCGCGGAACCGAACATCCACAAAAGAAGCGGCTTGGGTCACCTAAGTATAGAAATAGGAGATATATCCTACTGAGAATCAGATTGGAATGGAAGATTAGCAAGGCTTTATCATGATATTCATTCAAATCCCCCCCGAACATTGGCAGCCAGCTCGCTCTTCCTACAGTTAACACTTTTTACAAAGGTTTTACAAAGGAACTTCAACAAGCTACAAAGCAGAATGCTACATGGAAACGATCAGTTTATGTTGAAATGCTGATGGATTTGTTGGATGTGGACTATTTTTTGTAATTTACATACCTACCATAGAGGGTTGGATGAGTGAGTCTAAGGGGGGTTAGAGCTGTCTGCTCTCTCACTGTCCTACCTGTCTCTAATGTTGAGCATCATTAATCGTATTAGGATTACCCGTGTCTGATTTAGAGTACGACTGTGACAAAATAGGTGAGAAAGTTATTTGAGGAGGAACTCTGTTTAACCTCAGGTCAGATGGAGATTTACATGTTTTACCAGCAGCAATTGGAGTTACACTCATATGACTTGGATCCTGATATAGGTGTTTATAAATGGCATATATTCATTTTTAAGTAGTTATCATTTTCGTCTTGTTTTTTTGTTTGTCTCACATTCATTAATACAGTTGTTCTGTCATGTTTTTCCAGTGGTTGAAGTAAGGTTCTGTGTTTGAGCCTTGTGTGGAGTTTCCATGTTTTCCCTGGGGGTTTCCTCCAGGGAGCTCAAGTTTCCTCAAAAATATCCATGGACATGCAGGTTGGTGAGGTTAACTGCAGACCCAGTGGGAGACATACATCTACATCAGGCTGATTGGATCCTGCCTATATATATCTGTATTCTATTTGTTGGGCAGAATTGTCAGTGATCTGAAGTCATTGACCGTTAATATGTTTAGCAGGTCAGAGGAAGCCCAAGACGTGGACGTGATTCCCGAGCAGAGTGTCACAAAGGGGATCCTCCCCTGGAAATGTAATGAAACCGCTGCTAGAGAGAGGATGGAGGGAGAGACGCTGTGCTGCTGACTAAGATTATGCTGAGCAGCAAGTCACACAAAAGGGCCTGAAAAGGTGCTAAGTCTAGCCTGAAACTCACCAAGTTGGCAACACTGTGTGTAATATAATCCAATGCATGAACTTGTCCTATACTGAGGCTCATCCAGAAAGGGCACAATTGAGTCAGTTGGCGTGCCCGGACCCCCAATACTGCTGGGACTGGTTAACTGGCAACTGTGATGTGTGCAATCTGCCCGTAGGTGTGATTCTCAACATGTGTGTGTGTGTGTGTGTGTGTGTTGTCAGTCAAACTGGTGACCTCTTGCATAATGTCAACTGGGATATGCTCCAGCCCCATGTGTCGCTGTTACGTGTTAGTGTTGGACCCGGACACAGAACTACCACAAGAAGGAGTGATGTACAAAGCAACGGGTTTAATTCTGAGGGAACAGAATGGGGGGACTCTACCTCATCAACTGTGCCTCTTAATTGTGGAGTCCCCCAGGGATCTATTCTTGGTCCAATTCTTTTTGCACTGTACCTCCTTCCACTTGGTATAGTTTTTAAAAAGCATGGCATCTCCTATCATCTTTATGCTGATGATTGTCAAATTTATATACCAATCAAAAAGCAG
>NC_048426.1:3937990-3980512 GCF_013103735.1 Etheostoma cragini | reverse complement strand
CCAGATGCTCTTATTTTGTTTTACAATATTTTACATTAATTGTTTTGTATGTTTGAGTTTTCTGTGCAGCACTTTGGTGACTTTGTGTTTGTAAAATGTGCTATACAAATAAAGTGGATTGGATTGGATTGGATCCAAAACAGAGCATCGGGTGGAGCAACACAAACACACACACGAACGCTGTGGCAGAAACACAAGGTAAGTACAAGGCAAGGAATAGGAAAACATCAAGCTTAGTACGGGACCAGTTACCACGGGAATGTTGGTAACGAACTGGCGCCGAAGAGGTGGTCGGCCCAGGTTTAAATATGGATGAGGTGATAATGTTGATGGTGCTCAGCTGTGTAGCAAGACAGAGGGGGGGATGAATGGCCACGCCTCCAACTGGATCCTCGAAAGAGCGCCCTCTGGCGGCCGACGAACCAAAGACAGACAAACAGTGAAAAAACAACACAGAAAACACTAGACCCACAACAGTCGCTGTGTGTGTGTGTGTGTGCACATATACATACAGTATATATACATATATATAGAGAGAGAGACAATGATGGCCCAATCATTGATATGTTTGCAAGTGGCATTTTAACTGTAAAAAATTTGATTCAATTTCAAAAGAGAAATTTTTGACCAATATCAACAATGTCCAGTGGAATCACCTTGATCTGTGTAATTTGCTTTTTTGCGTGAAAAACATTTCATATGTACTCACCACAGAATTTAACTTTGGAGAACCTTGACACACAAATTTGTTTCATGACAAAACTCATGTTTCTATCTAACTGTCAAGCGATTTTAAGCAAACTTTTAAAATGTTGCAAAAAGGAAAATCCGTTTCCATCAATTGGTTTAGAGCAAATAAACTAGACTAGTTTTCAATTCAATTCAATTCAATTTTATTTATAGTATCAATTCATAACAAGAGTTATCTCAAGACACTTTACAGATAGACCACACTCCATAATTTACAAGGACCCAACAGTTCTAGTAGTCTCCTCCAGAGCAAGCAACAGTGCAACAGTGGCGAGGAAAAACTTCCTTTAAGGCAGAAACCTCGGTCAGACCCAGGCTCTTGGTAGGCGGTGTCTGACGACCGGTTGGGGTTAGAATGAAGAGTGGAAATAACAAAAATAGAAAGAAATAGTAGTTGGTAGCAGTTCTTTGTAGTAGTTCATGGCATGGCAGGACGCTGTGCAGCATTACAAGGCACAGCAGGACGTAGCAGGGCACTGCAGTGTAGCAGTAGAACATGGCATCACAGAACGTGGAGCGGGACCAAGGCGACAGCTGCTACCCTGATTTTGGAGCCTCCCTGATCCAAGGGAACATGCTGGGGATAAATCCCAATTTTGTGTATCTACGGTGTGAAGGGCCACACGGTTCAAGCTGTTAAACCAATTCGTCGCTTTACCCGCCGTGGCAGGGTCACAGGCAATAGCACACCACAACTCCACTAGGCACCTTGTGCCAGAAGTGTAAGGCGCACTGATGGCACCCATGTCCTGATCCTTCTCCCTTCTTTCTTTCTTCTCCAATGGATACCAGGACCACAGTCATGGGAGTTTAATGTTTGCTACTTCACAAGTTAACGTCACCTCAAGCGAGTGTAAAAACGTCCGTCGACATTTTCTAATACGTTGATGGAAACATGACTAGTGTCAGCAATAGTGCGGACTGTAGAGGCAATGTAGAGACGTGGGAAGGTCAACACAGAGGAAGCTATCATAGAGGGGGGACAACATGTAGCAAAAGGCAGCAGGCTAGGACTCAAACCCGGGCCACTGTGGGTCGAGTTGCTAAAGGTAGCATGCTCATTGGCAGACTTCTGTCACTGTCACTGGCTCAACAGACAGGTTAAGAAGGTCCTTTGTTCCCAGGGCCATCCAGCTCTTCAATACCACACAAGGGTGGGGGGGAGAAATTGACTTTTCAGCATGAGCCATTCTCTCTCAGCCCCCCACCATTATATCACTTTGTCTGCTGTACAACTGTCATATAGGCTGTAAAAGCCCTCCTATAAAATCTGGGCTGTGGTCATAACATTTATATCTTACATCTTAATAACTTATTCCCTGTTATAAATTGTTATTCTTATTCAATCAGTGAGTTTATGTTAATATTTAATGGTCATAGTTAATATTTAATTATGATCTACTGCACTGTTCAATCCCTGCATTGTCACCATTTGACACAGTCTACCACATTGCATATACATATGTGAGTGATTTTTATTGTTATTCTTATGTATGTGATATATATGTGTGTATATGTGTTTGTTGTGTTATGGTTTTCAAAGCTACTGAATGCCTACAATGTCCTTTGGGATGAATAAAGTATCTATATCTATCTATATATCTAGTATTAGACCATTTTGCATTTCCTCTTTTTCTATCGCCTTCAGCACCTTCTTGACTTGTGGTAATGTGCAGTAGCTCTTAAAGTCTATCTTGTTTATGATATTTTTACCAAAACATTGTTGAATGCGCTGCTTTATGTGTCAGCTCTGAAACATTTAGCACTATTTAATCAAAAGGAAGACAGTTTGCAACCTACTGAGACATCGGAGAGGTGGCTTACACTACAGAAGTGAATGTTCCTCATCACTGTTGAGTTGCAACTGACATGAAATCAGGCTGACCAAAGTTGCTGTTATCCTGGGAAACTCTCTCAGTCAAACTGAAAGCTAGACAGATAAATACTAGCACAAAGTCAGAGCTAAGCCTTGCCAGTAATACACCGTTAGCACAGGTGCCCTCCTGGCAGCTTGTTGCCATGAGTTGCGGTTTGTCAAAACAGGATGTTTAGTTCAAACAAATGAAAAGATGAAATGAGTGCATGCATCCAATCCACCAGCAGAAGACATGTAGATATCAGTTCACAAGCCACATCCTGTGGCTGACTGAGTGCTGGATGTGCCTTTACATGCAAGCAGTGGGCACCATGAACTCACTTTAAGTTCTCGGACCAGCAGATTAATACACCCTAAACGTTTGACCAATGGGGGAATGGAGGTCTCTGGGTGGAGGGAGACCAGTAGATCTTAGGGTGACAACAGGGCAAACATGCAGTAGAAAGCAAATAGGGACACCTCCATTCTAACCAGTGATGGAGTACTCAAATCTGTATTCTCTGGACTCGAGACTTGACTTGGACTCGGATGAAGTTTCTGACTTAATAGGTTATAAAAAATGTGATATAAGATGTTACACTTTTCCTGTTTTGGCTGCGATCTGTCTTTTCCCTCACATCCACACATTTGCTTCTCAGTCGGACACCGCCACCGCTCGCCCTCACTGACGTCACTCGCTAGTGTAATAACAATAACCAATAACAAAAAGTTGGAGAGTAAATATCTGTCTAGAAGTGGACTGTCCTTACAAATACGTTCCTGTAACTACTTGGTTGGAAAGAAACTCGAATTCCCATTTGCAAAAAGTAGAGAGATGCGGCCCGGATCGTGAAGTTCACCTACACGGTAAAATGCTTTCCATTGGCTAACGTTAGCTTTAGCTTTAGCCTGATCACGTCGTTGGAGGCGGGGAATCTTGTCATCTTGGATAAGCAATAACAGAACCTTTGCAGAGTGTGCAGATTTTATTCTGTAGGGCAAACAAAAAAAAAGGTCTTGAAATCAAGAGCTCACCCCACCAGTCACAAAAGAAGTGTACATGTCAGTTTCAGTTTCAATTTTGCACAATAAGCAGCTTGAACCCACCGATGTTATCCCATTTATTTTCTAAGTGCAATGGGATAACTAAGGAGTCCAGCGCATGTGAGAAAAACAGTGTGTGCAACCTTTATTGAGCATACTCAATGTTTTCACACAAGGCCCCAGGATAGGTATCTGAAATTTACTGAGGATAGATCCTAATGTTTTGGGTGACTGACACTCATCACCTCTGCCGTGTCCCCATCAGGACAAAAATCCCCATGTGTCCACAGGAAATATCAAGATATTGTTAGGTGGGAATGTGCAACATATAGATGAAGTGCAGTTAAAGTGTGTGTGTTTGTTTGCTTCAGTGTGTGTGCTAGAGTCTCTGTGTATGCATACAGGTGTGCGTGCGTGCGTGTGTGTGTTTGTTAATCAGTGACATGCTTGTCGCCATGGTACTGCCACTTTAATTTGTTATCAGAAGCAGTCCAGCGAGGAGGGCACCTTTAAACCAAATTAACATTTGCTTGTGCATTACATGAGCAAACAGCGGTGGCTTGATCATGATCAAAATGAAAAGGAAAAGATTATCGCAGCCAGTCTGTCATTCAGACCCTCTGAGACAGTTTTCCTGCTTTTTACCTTTTTAATGAAACATTTTTCCTCAATTCCTTTGTTCTTAATGTCTTTTACACTTTTGTATTTTCAGTGCCAAATATTAGTCATGGCGACAGTTAGGTTGCTCAGGTTGTGGCTCATTAAATCCGACTTTTGTTTTAATCAGCACCATAGAGGAAACTTCTCATCCCAGCCTGGCCCCACGATACTGAACCAAATTGCACAGACATAGCTCCTGCCTGAGAGCCTTAGAGCAAGGAAGGTACGCCCAAAAAAGGCACAAAACACCAACATTTATAACGGCAACAGTTTGCGGCGAAATCAACTCATCTCAAAGGAATTGCAACACTCGATTTTCTAATGGTATGACGTAATTCTGCACAAATATTTCACGTTTTTGCACGCTAAAGCAAAGGGGCCGGTGTCTATGACCAATGAGACCAAGAGTCTTAAACTGTTTCATTCAGAAATGGCTTAAATCGAGTGCATGGAACACTTCTGCGCCAAAAAAACAAAGGTCCATACATCATATATCTAGGTCAATTTCATAGTATCTGATGGCTGAGCAAAGTAGCACAAACATCTTCTTCAGCCACAACATCCAGCTTTGTGGGGGATTATGAAGTGTTCCCTGACCAGATGGGATTTATAATGCTGTTGGGGGAATTGTTGGGTCTTTGTAAATTACAGAGTGGTCTACTCCAAAGTTTCTTGAATTAACTCTTGTTATGATTTGATTTGATTCTATGATTTGCAACTCAAATTGACTTGAATAATCACCTCAAACACCTCAGCATATAACCATCCAGATATCCTGATCAGCAAACCACGTCAACTTCTTTTCCATTCGTTTCTTTCCACTTTTTGGGTCATTTTCAGCCTTTAGTTTAAACAGGACAGCTGAAACCATGAGTGGATTTAGCTGATCACGAGAGTATTGCAATATTGCACTTTTTAAACCTTCCTTTAAAGTTTCAGATACTATGGATGTTATCCCTAAAGGTCACCATCGGTGAGCACAGTATTGACTATAAATGATATGCAGTTGGACCTAGCTCTGTGTAGCTGTTGATCCCGATGAACTGAGATCCTTCCACTGTGTTGAAATCTCTGAAATCAATTATTGTACGACTCAAAATATCTTTTTAGTGAATCCGGAATAAACAGTTCATAGCGGCAAAGACAGAAACTGTAGTATTTCGAGAACAGAAGGATCACAGAACAGTAGGATCAACTACTGCAAAGCACTATTCACAGGTTGGCCCAAAATGTGTATTTCAGCTTATAGAGAAGTAGAAAATTGAAAGGAGATGCACAAGCTACTAATTAGTTTTAGCATAATGGAAAACATGTTCATATTCAAATTTCCGGTTGGTATGATGCAAAAACACAGTATGTCCCCGGTAGATCCTTTAAATCCACAGTGTCTCTGTTGCTGACTAAGAAAAAGACCTTCTGTGAAGCTGAATACTGTTCTACTGTACCCCTTTGGGCACTTTGACCTGCTTTTAGTATACAAAAGGTACGGTAGTAAACAGATCTTCTTGTATTCACATCATTGCCCTAGATAAAATCAGGTCTTGCATGTCTGGTTTCTTAAAAAATCCGGAAAATCTTTGAGATTCAATGTGTGCTGCCTTGTTTTGAAGGGCAGCTGGAATTTTGGATGTTCCCAGCTGTGATGCATATTAAATCAGTAGCACTTGTTAGTAGAAGTACTTGATGGTACTAGTGGAATTATCAAACATCAGTGGAGTTCTGCCAGCCTTCAGCCTTGACATGCACATTTTTTGTAAAGATTTCCTGAAGACGATCAGCTGACTAACAAAAAAATGTTCTGCAGCACTATCTTATTTTAGAGTGTCATGGAGCTGATGCCATCTCCGGATGCTTTGGGTTGAAGGCATGAAGAGGAACTGCCCAGTTCATCATGTGATGAAAACTGTTGATAGGTAAGTTTTCACCTTACTGTGAAAGAAACCCACTTACAGCTAGAACTCTTGTTTGATCATACATGGTGTTTCAACGCTGTCTTCTGTTTATAAGCTAGCAGAATTTACAAAAGAGGCCCACGTGACATTCACATTGCATGTGCAATGTCCCAAAAACCTTTTTTTTGTTGAATCACAACAACCAAAAAACTAATGCTACACATTTCTGACAATTAGTCAACATGATATACAGGTGTAAATGACATGTGAAATTGTGTGCCACATGTGATTAACATGTGAACTAAGAAAATCCAAATTAGATATTACATGCACATGCTTTTTTGCTAGTGAGGCTACATGATGCAATCAGTAAATACTCACCCTGTGAACTACAGAACATATTTAAAATTTGAAATACAAAAGCAGAGGACATACCTGTCTATATGGCGGTTCCCTTGGAGTGTGGGTGATTGTAGAGAACCTACACCTGAAGCAATAGAAAATGTTGCTACAAACACAGACAAGGCAGGCCTACCACCATTTTTAAAGAGCGGGAGACATGTTGGAATACAGACTAATGGTATACACCAGAGGAGAGGCAGAGGAGTTGCTCCTTTATTTGTCAAAGCCAAAAAAGTGGATAGAAATACAACAAAAAGAGTAACTGGTTGAAATAAACCATAACCCAACCCTAGGGTGGGATCTCTCATCTATCTATCAATCTAACATCTATCAATTTAATCTACTGTGCTTCTCTCTTCTGCTCTTCTTTTGATAATCTGTTTTGGCCAAAACATAAAATGTTGCTCCAAGGGAGGACGTCCTCCCGAACCAGTCAACAATCACAGTTCAACACTGACATAGATACATATCCATCTATCTATCTATCTATCTATCTATCTATCTATCTATCTATCTATCTATCTATCTATCTATCTATCTATCTATCTATCTATCTATCTACGTATCTATCTATCTAGCTTTGGCCCAATTGCACTGTTGTATGTGAGTGTGAAGAACTGGAAGTAAAGCGATAAGTACATCCAGAGAGAGCGATACAGTAGCAGATTAAAGACATGCAAATCTGAACTACTTTTAGACATATCGTATTTAGGCCTTTTTAACCATCCATATTTCCTTTTTTAAGCGAAGAGTAGCTAGGTGCTGGTGTAAGTCAACGCTTGGATGGACATCTCTGCTTTGCTGGGGCAGAAAGGAATACTTTACCCTCAAAATAGCCAAAATAAAACAACTCATTGGCAACGTTTTGCTTAGTTGCAAAAAAACAAAATCCAAAACGTTGAAATGAAAGAAATAGAATATTGTGTGGATATTTTACTGACTAGACTTCTTCTGACCTTACTATCCACAGAAGACAGCCGTCCGTTTCATTTCTCTTGCTCTTGACAAGAACCCTCCCACAGGCTCGGTTTTTGTTTTAATGTTTTAAATCAGAGGGTGAGAAAAATATTGGATTCTTAGATGCATCGCGATTCTCTCTAGAAAGTTTGATTTTGATAAGTTAATAAATGTATTGATTTTTGTTTAAAAGTTACTGTCTCCAGACATGTACCAATCAGAAAACAGAGTGCGTGAAAGAGGACGGGATAATAGACAACAACTTAGAGTTAAGACAAGACATGTTTTTTTATGAAAAAAACATAAAAATGACCACAAGGAAAAAAACAATCTGTTTTTTTTGTATATACACATGATCTAATAAGACATACAGTACATGAAATAATTAGGCAAAACACATAAAGGCTATTGATCTACTTTATCTCATTACATCTGACCAGCTCATGTTTCATGTTCTCCTCCTTTAAACATGGAAGCTCACTGAGAGAGAAGGTGACTCAGCATGTTTAAGGCTCAAGCATGGAATGACTACACAATAAAAACCTCAGAAGATAAAACATTTCAACAAATATATGTCAAAATCTAAGCTTTGTCTAGGAAGGGATTAGCAAACTCTGTCTAACAAACTCAGATTTAGATTTGAAATTATTTTTAAAAGTCACGCATGGAAATGCGTGGCGATGCATCAATCATCGGTTTAGAATCGATTCACTGGCCTCTGAATCAGAATCACTTGAATAAAATCCCCAGTGTGCCATACTGGGTGTTGTGGGTCACCCCTTGCTGTATTGACAGGATTCTAGTGACACACAAGGTTTATATTCCCATCCAGAGGCTGCAGCGTTACAATTTATTGATATTACTAGGTTATATTGCTATAACTATGTTGGACCTTCATCTAGAGGGTTTTGTTATGTTTCTAAAATTCAAACAACCTCTAAGACATATATCTCTGCAGTTTCTGTTTGAGTGTATGAACACAATGATTGTTGGTTGAATTGGCTGTGATGGATGGAGCAGCAGCTAAAATATTGCCTAAATGTCCGGGCCAGGACAGCGGCTGCTCATAGACTAACCTGATTTTGGACAAACTGTAAAAGCACACACAGTACGAACAACTGAGCGTAAACACAATGCTACCCATTGGGGCTTCTGTCCAGGATTATCAACACAACCAAGGACACACACACACATATACATGTCTTCAAACACTGCCTTACCACCTGCCTGGCCCCCCCACCCCCACTGTCTGGCATTCCCGTGTACACCCCCTGCCCTCCTCCTCAGCCCCCTGTGCCCTCCATATGCCTTAATGATGACCTGCTAAGGCCTCCTTTGGCTGAATAAAAAGGGATAATTGGCTATCATTGTTTTCCCCCGGCGCTGCTGAGGCAGTGGCTGCAAAACACTGGTGTCCAGATGCCCCAGGACCCTAGCTCTCAGGGCTTTAATTAGAGTGAACCTGAGGACCAGGAAAAGGCCAATTACAGCCCCAGCCCCCTCCCCTTTTCTTTTTGCCAAACCTTTTCTTCTTCATACATGCAATCTGTCTGAATGCAGGTGAAGGAGTTAGGGGTGAGGGGCTTTCTTTCTTTTTTCTCAGGGCCTGCGCGTGCACTTCCAAACACAAAGTAATCACAGGGGTCCGTATGACCATATATAGGCTTTCCTCGATACCATTATATAGCACACACACACACACACACACACACACACACACACACACAGAGCTTTTTTTGTTATTTCTCAGTCTATATGGTCAATTCCTTTTTTTGTCCATCTACATAGAACTCACATACAGACCACTGGCCCCCAACACTGGCCCCTAGTATCAGGTTACAGTCAGTTTATCTTCTCGGATTTGTCTTATTTCTACTATCATTTGAGCCACGAAGAGGTAAAAAGTATCCAAGGTTTCACATAGTTTCAGTTCAGCTGTAAAATAACAGAAATCCTGAGAAACATTGCATCATAAAATAGTGGTTGTTTCACCACTTCAGGCTTTGAACAACCTGAAGCTCAAAATACCATATGTTTTTGCTACAAAAATGTGAACGTTGAATATAAAAAAATGAAGATGGGCGATGTGTGACACATATCCAGGCGTCCATAGATTACGCACCACCGCTAACTACCTGTAACTTGGCCACAATTAAACACATAGAACATAAACGGTCCAGCTATATACTAGGTGTCAATCTAGATTTGTTAAGTGAAAAAGACTAAAACTAAAATACTAACAATAATGTTTTTTCTCCTCCAACTTCACCTTTTGGGATGCTCTTCCTCCATGTTCTGAACATGAGCCAATTCATGACAATAATTGTCATGTGAGTTTGTTTCTTCTTTCACAAACAACTTGAAGTCTTTTTTATGGAAAACAGCACTTATTTAAATTATCAGCTGAGCAGGGATCACATTTAAACGTGTGTATAATCCCATACTGCATCAACCTGTGTTCCTCCCTGTGCAGTAGAACCCAGGTAATGCATGTTTTCATGATCAGATTACTTATTGGGGGTTTATGAAAGTCCATTACGTATTATGGCAGGAAAACCCTGAGGGAATGATTGCTCAATCTTTGAATTAATTCAAGTCTTCCATTAGCAATATTTTCCCATGCAATTTATAAAAGCATAACAGTGTACCATCAGGTATCAGTGGAATTCAAATGACCTGAACTCTCTTTCCTTTCTGAGACAGAATTGTGAATTTACTTTGAGAGGTCATTCAAATGCATCTCTGAATAATCAGAGCTAATTCTGCTGCATGTTGTAAAAAGGACCTTTTAGCAGGGCAACCAAGCACCCTCACATGTATTTACATTATTCATGAGAGCGATTTGGATAATGTTGCATCCGACTATTACTCCCTCTATGGTGTGTTAACATGTATTAAAAGTGATTTGATGAGATGTGGATTCATGGGGAATGGGGTGTCAATTACCTCTGGAGTTAATAGGGTTGAGTGAGCAAATGGTGCGAGCAAATTTCACGCAGATCGCACTCATGTAACATTAATGTAATTCTTTAGGAACAAGACTCCCTATGTGTTAGTGCCATGCACATCTGATTTACTACTACTAATCAATGTTAAGGAGATTTAAAAGAGCCAGTACTGCGAACATGCTAACCAGTGGAAAGGTTTGAACTATTCCAGTTTCTTAGATGCTAATTTGTCTCCTTTGGATAAACCACACAACTGGAACAAAATACCATGCCATGCATTCATGGTGATATCTAGAGGAAAGAATTAGCAATGTGGTACTACATCCTACTTCTTGCCGCATTCTCACACCCTTGAGTCCTATTGTGTCAGGATGTGTTGTGTCAGAGGTTTAACATCTCTTACAAATATCAATGAGCAACAAAATACGGTCTCCTCTGTCACTATCAACCATGAGGACCTGAAGACAACCACAGGATACTTGAACGCGTGAAGTGCCATGCATTTAGCAGTAGATCATTTAAGATAGTAGGATGTCTTGATAGTTTGAAATCAAACTAGAAGTTGTCTCAGGAAACTTTCCACAGTACAATTTCCCCAAAAGCATGTATTTTGTGCAATGGCAAATCAAATCAAGGTAATCTTTGGAGACAAACTGTCTTTGTTAAGGAGGCCAGCTTTAACACCTTAAGAGCTGGTCAGGTTCCTCTTGCTGTGTCTCACTTCAGAGATGGTAAGTTCCAAAGGCATCAGCCTACTAAAGAGGAGGTCCATGTCCATCCAACTGAATCTAAACGTGCTCTCTTAATGAGTTAGTCTACAGATGATTCACATTAAAAGTTTCCTCTGATGGAAAAGAGATAAGAGACCTAGTTCTTTTTTGATGTTGCTGTGTTCCGAGATCTCACTACTTCAAAAAAGAGATAAAAATGTTGCTTTGTTTAACTCATTAGATGATTTTCAGCCCAGGTAGAAAGACATTACAACATAGGTTATAGGAAAAGTAGTTTGGTTAATTGACATTCCAATAATATAAAGAAAACAGAAAGTTATAATCAGTCAACCAATGATGTGCGTATGCGTGTGACTGACAGATGCTTTCTAACAAGTGCCGTGATTAAAGAAAACTGCAATGAGCAAGGACAGACGATGGAGACTCCTGGAAATACCACATTAAGGAATGCCAATGTATAACAACACTTGCCCTTAGCAACAAGCCCTATGATTGGCCAGGATGGGCTCTTTTCATCTAATAACTTTGAACAAGAGAGTCCCTCGAAAGGACAGTGTTTCCAAGCTCTGACGCTATCAGTGTAATCTTCTGCCAGATGAACACGATGCTTATCTTAATAATGACCATCAAAATTATATTTTAATGCTGAGATCGGCACTGGCAATTTTACCCCGGGGAAGGACTTCTTAGAGATGAGTGCGGCTAGATGTTATCCAGTATGGCGGTTATCAGATTTGCTGCAGAGGATGTGAGGCTTCCCAAACTGAGTTGATTGAGGAGAGAGAGAAGAGAAACCATTCTGTTGCACAGGACAGCATGGAGGGGGCTGCATGATGCAAAATACACACAGACACACACACTAGTTGCTGAATGTGCACTCACTTTCTTATACACATACTCTGTCAGAAGACATGCATCAATATTAAAGCCACTCTCACTCTGTTGGTCTGTCTCTCTGGTATGCAGCAAACTCTTGGGACAGCCATGGATTTTACTATGATGAATGCAAATGAAACTTTTTTTCTCTGCATGTCTGACACAGTAGCTTGAACCCTCTGGGGCAATTATACTCAGAACCCCCCCGCAACAACCACCCCTCCATTATACACATCTTCCAACAAAAACACTGCATCAGAGATTTGGAGACCTGATCCCGTTTGCACAGAATGAAAAAAACAGATTCCATCAAACTGTAACAGCACTGTAACAGCATCAGATAATCCTATAAAAACAGTGGAAGCCCAAGGCAAAAACGGATATAAGCAGCTGCAGCTAAGAGCCCAGTAGCTAACAAGTGGACCTGAATTAGCAAATTTCAAGAGTGAAGTCTTCTGCTATAGTTCCAGTTGAGACACTTGGACATTTTGTATGATAACTTGATTTCTTCTTGGACAAAGACATTTAGGGCCCTATTTTAACAATCTAATCGCACAGTGTGAAGCGCATGCATCTGGTGCCTTTAGGGCAACTTGTATGAGAGGCCGCTTAGGAAATAATTCAAACTTAATCCTAATCTTGCATATGCACCACTATACTCATACACACACCATTATAATTCTTTTACATGTATGTATGAGAGGGTGTAGTCATGAATGTGAAAGTATAGTACTGTGTGTGTGTGTGTGGGAGTATAGTAGTGAATGTGAGAGTATAGTAGTCTGTGAGGGAGTATAGTAGAATGTGTGAGATAGTTTAGTAGCGTATGTGAGAGAGTATAGTAGTGTGTGAGAGAATATAGTAGTGTATGTGAGAGAGTATAGAAGTGTGTATGTGAGAGTATAGTAGTGTATATGAGAGAGTATAGTAGTGCATGTGAAAGAGTCTAGTAGTGTATATGAGAGAGTATAGTAGTGCATGTGAAAGAGTCTAGTAGTGTATGTGAGAGAGTATAGTAGTGCATGTGAAAGAGTCTAGTAGTGTATGTGAGAGTGACCTTTTATCTATCCATTGAGGGCTGTGATTGGTGTGTGATCACATGTGGCTCTCTGTAGGTGGTTAAAACTTTCCCCACTTAGTTTAACAGTCTCATGTCCATGCATTGGTGGTAAGATCTGCTGAGTGGACAGCGGGTAATTCCAGATAATTGCAGCCTTGGGCTTGTTTATACTAGTGGACCAACTAACTGAAGCACATGTGAAAGATCTTTATAGCGGTGTCAAACCTGGTAATAGGTGCATTTAATGATGTAGTGGTATGTTGTCAGAGACATACCCAACTCCAATTCGACAATATTGGCATACATTTTCATGCCATCCACCACTGTTTATCCAGTGTCAGTGTAACATACTCCCACCCGAAATATCTACATGGCACCGGTTCCTCATTTGTTTTTGCCATACTGATACAGTAACTGACATGAGCGGCATCCAGGGGCTAATCTGACTAGCCTGATGTAGCTTACAGACTGCCACTTAGCCACATGCTAAGACAACCTTTAAACTAACATCACAAACTTAAGTAGAATAACCTGAAAAACGAAAAAGACAACAGGCACCGGACAATCAGGTTTGCTCAGGTGAGGCAGCTGTGTTTGTCAAATATCTCATCCCTTCAAAAATTAACGAACAAGGAAAGACTTGATATACAACAATAGATAATGAAAACATGGAGGGAGATAGGAAGAAGAAGAAAAAACATGAGGGGAGGAAGCCAATTCATCAATCTCATTATGAGAGACAGATCCGAGGCCCCATTGCATAGTGGTATGGTCAGGGAGAAGACTCCGGCCGGTTGCTTAATATTAATAGAAAAATGAGAGAAGGGAGAACCATTTTAATGGAGAGACTGATGGTGGATGCGAGTACACCTCTTTTCCAATATCTGGGTTGCTCAGACCTCTCTCATCTCTATGGCCTCTTTTGAATAGAACCGCTCTCAGATAAGCTGGACCACTGCGGGGCGACCTTCTCAGATTTCAATATCAGATAACAGATGTTAACCCACTGAGCACTAGGGAAGAGAACATAAGGAACAACTGGAAGCTGGCGCAGTATTGTATAATAATTCCTATGATTTAACACTTGAGACTTGCAGGATCTTTTGATTTGCTGCCTAAACATGAATTGTTTGTGGCTATGTTTTGCATTGGAAAGAAAACAACATTGTGCACACATTGGTTAAGGTTGCAAGGAAGTGTTATTAAAACATGATAATGGAAAATTGGAAATTCAATTTAATATTGTCCATTTCTGACCAGAAAAAATCTAATGTTCTGTTCAATGTCTGAATATGAATTATTTGTGCTGAAATGACAAATTGGTAACATTATTTATAAGGTCTTTTAGATGTTCAATAAAGAAACAGTGCTTACTATCAGTCAGAAATAGGAAACCACCAGTGGTGGTTTGGTTATTTGCGATAAGAACTGCTCTTCTTGGGAGTACAGTCTTGATTTTAGGAGACATAAAAAAGAAGGTGATGATTCTGGCAAATTGGTCAGAGCTGTCACAATTTCCCCTTCGGGAAAAGAAAGCTGCCCTTGAATCATCTTGAAAACTGTCTGGTCTTGTTGGGCTGGAATGTGGCGGTTACAACCAGACCTGATGGCACGCAGCACTCTCACTTAAAGCAAGCGAGAAAAAGGGAGAGAGAGAGGCTTGAGGGCACCCTCCCTCTGACAACATGTTTGATATGTACAAATACCACAAAGAAGTCGCCAAACTGCCCTTTTTCTTTTAATCTCACCACACAGGAATATTGCAACGAGGGTTAAATCTGATCACAGGCCCAGATTACCTAAAGGTCAATTCATCTTCAAGTAAATTTAAGGACAGAGGCAGAAGGAGAGGGGAAATAATGATAATTTACTTCTCAGACACAGAAAGACAAGACAATATGTTATCATGAAATCATATATACTGTATGTATACACAAACAGGGTTCCGCCACATGCACCACAGCTAAGAAAAAAAGGGGGTATTCTTATCACATATAATCTGCAGATTGAGTACATACACATTATTCATGCTTCAGCGTAAAATGGATACAATTACACATACTGTATACAGTAGGGTATGTGTAACTGTAACTGTGAAATGCTGTACTTATTTAGGATAAGTTGGAGAAGGTATAAGACCTAAATGCTTATAATATTTAGAAAATGCTATTTGCAGAGTAGGGGGGGCTGTGTAAACAGCAACCGTGGATAATACATTTCATGCAGACGGAGCAGATTAACATATTGCTTTTCTACTGTATATGTTATTGCTCATTTAACAGATTGAATATGATTTATATATATTGGCTGTATACACACAAATCCTGCTCTGGGGGACAAGAACGGCCGCCGGGACATGATCCAAGGGAAATGAAAACGCCACACGCAGTAGGTAGATAGATAGATAGATAGATAGATAGATAGATAGATAGATAGATAGATAGATAGATTGATAGATAGATAGATAGATAGATAGATAGATAGATAGATAGATAGATAGACAGATAGATGCAGACTGGTAGGACATCTCCAACATTCAGCTGGTAACAGACAAGTAGGACATCTCCAACATTCAGTTGGGAACAGAGTGGTAGGACATCTCCAAAATTCAGCTGGTGACAGCAGACTGGTAGGACATCTACAGCTGCACACGTCCAGGAAATAGCTGATCCCCTTCTTGTAAACAGCAATGCTGTTGATGTTCCAGTCCAGCCTGTTGTCGATGTTGACACCCATGTATCTGTAGTCCTCAACCATGTCCACATTGTCTCCCAGGATGCAAAGGGGCTGCAGAGCCGCTTCCTTCCTCCTGAAGTCAATCACCAGACGGTGATAAAAATGGCACAAAAAATTATAAACTATTAACTTTTTTTTAATGATTAAGAAATCGCTTGTGAACCGTCAGTAAACATAATTTGGATGTCTAATGTAAAGTTGCATCTGATGAAAATAATACCTTGTTAATGGTTAATAAAGACTAACATTATTTAGATGGCTGTCATCAGTGCTAAAATAATAAAATGTAAGGTGTGGAGTCTGCCAGGAATCCCACCGCGCGCAGATTAGGGAGGGCCCGTCCAACGCTGCTTGGTGGGTAGGATGCAAATAAGTATTTGTGCTCTGATTTATACAACAAACTGTATTACACATGACTGTCGTGACACTGAACTTTTTTGGGGGGGTTGTGCCGACCTCACTCCTACCAGATAGACCTCCAGTGGCATGAGGGCACCCATGACAACCTTCATCTGGCAGAAGTTGCAGGGTGCGGCCGGTGGTCCGGTTAGTTGGACTCCAACTGTGCCTGTCTCCACATGCAGGTTTGTCTTTGGGGTTTCCTCCCCCATCCCCTGTACAGTTAAGGTTAAGTTAACCCGAGTGGCTTTGGAGTTGCCTTCTTCCTCCTTCCCAGCCGTTGCGGTGGTTCTCACACCAGCATCTTCTACCTGCGCCGCCGTTGGGGCCTTCATTATTTACCCATAGCTGGGACAGTGGTTAGCGGGGATTAGGGCATTTCCACTCACCGAAGGGCCTGCACGCCACGTCTCTGGGACCCACTGCTGCTCCGAGATCATGTGCAACTTAGCCTGGAACCACAAGGGACCAGTTCCCATGTGTGCCACAGGGAGGCGTGTACGAGGTCTTGGCAGTGGAGAGGCTATGTACCCGCGGAAGAGGCGACACACACTCGGCTCCTCTTTTACCCCCTGAAAACAAAGGGCTGTCCGGTGGAAGTAGCTCAAAGCACCATGTAGCATGTAGCATGCAGCATGTAACATGTAGCATGTAGCATGCAGTATGTAACATGTAGCATGCAGCATCTAGCACGCACTAACTAAAAGCTCTACTACTCCTACACTACTGCACTGATGCATCACACGCCCTGCGTGCAAATGCACGCACACACACACACACACACACAAACACACACACACACAGACACGAGACAGACACACACAGACCCACACACACACACACACAATCACACAAACAACACAAGACAGGCACATACACACACAGACAGGGGACAGACACACACACACACACACACAGACCCCCCCCCCCCTTTTCCTCAGCCAGACAGAAGCTTTCTGTACCACTTCTTCTTGTTCTGCTTTTTCATCATCTGGCTCTGAAGATCTTCCAGCTGGGACCTCACGGAGTTCTCAGTTCTCTCCCACTCCTGCTCCTTTTCCTGCTAAGTCAGCTTCAGGCTTTCTGTGGCCTGAACGAGGGAAGACTTGTCCTCCTTCCACTCGTTGAGATGACTCTCCAGCTGATGTTCAAACTTTTTCTCAAGAGCAGCCAGGAGGTTCTTGTTGTTCTGGTCCTGCATCTCCAGATGGGCTCTATGAGAAGCCCGGGATCTTTCCACTATTGTCTTTCCATCCTCCTGTTTTTGGAGATCTTCCTCCATCTTGCTCAATTTATCCTTTAGCTCGTGAGCTTGAGCCCTCTCCATCTCGAGCTCTCCAACTCTAACTCCACGTTGGTCTTAGCTACAGTGAGCGTCTGTCTCTCCATCTTCTTAGTCTCTACTTCCTTTTTCAGGACCTCCTTCTCTCCCTTTATCTGCTTTAATTTGACCTTCAGGTCCTATTTATCTGATAAGGAGGTGGCACCTTGTACAGCAGCCTCGGCCACAGTGTATTAATGTGTGTGATTGGTGAATGTTTCCTGTATGATGTAAAAAGCGCTATGAGTAGTCGTTAAGACTAGAAAAGCGCTATATAAATAAAGCACATTTACATTTACCACTGAGCCACAGCCGCCCAGTTAGACACCCTCCCCTGGCCCTGATTGGTGAATCTGAACAGGGAGCGGTGGCTTTTTGCAAAACACACTGGTGGTGCCAGAGGAGCCGGATTTTTTTTAAATTACCTGCTTTATGTAGTTCTACTGGAACATAGGGTCAGTTTCAGCAAATATGATGTAGGACTGTTGCCATTGTCAATACATGGACTTATTGCACAATATATGGAAATGAGCTTTCTAGCTTTTGATGACTCAAGATATTACCACTGATATATTGTATAGTTGAAAATAAAGATTTATTTATTTTGACAAAAGAACGTTACCAACATTTTAGTTGATCAGGCCGCCTCGGTCATTTCTTCTGCTTTCTGTGTCGGAGGAAGATGTCACAATTTTTCTAGTACTGGAACCCAGAAGCAGACCAGGACAAGGTAAGGTGGAATAACAAGATGAATGTTTATTTGTAGTATGAATATGGAAGTGGGTAATTCCCAATGGTTGGCAGTGGGTGAAATAGGGGGGCTGGAGGGTTTGTGCAGATCCGAGAATGCAACTGTGAAGTTGTTGGCCAGGCAGGCGTGAGTTTCTATCAAAGTGATTAACTGTCGACAGAGGAACAGGAGGCAGGTTAGCAACAGGAAAAAAAGACTTTCAAAAACTAGAGGCAAGATATAAGAGCTCAACATACTGGTTACGCTAACGATCCGGCAGGGAATGGATGTCTGGTCACGGCTTATATGGTGCAGAGGTGATAATCAGGACTGGGCAGAACAGCAGGTGTGCGTGGTAGGAGAATCAGCATGGATGTGTTCAGGTTACTCCGGACAAACAGACTTTAGGTTAGAGCAAAAGCAAAACACAGGTAAAACAGGCTCAAGATGTGAAATGGGAAATGGCGGATATGCACATAAGCAGGGTTATTTTACAACATTCTAAAGCAAAACTGTATTCTTATTCATTGCATCCAAACAGTACATGTGTCTGTAGTGAAATTCAATTACTCCATTTAAACCCACCCTAAGTATTAGTTGTGCATTTTGACACAGTGCAATTGTCAGCCTTAAGGCCTGTTCATACCAGAAAGTGGCACAGCAAAGGTCCCCATACCCTCATGAAGGTAGTGGAATCATGGTGCCTTATTTACTGCAGCTGGCAATCTAACCGCTAACATGCTAGCCGACCAGCAACAGACAAGCACCACTTTGTCATTATAGCTCTCCAACCTATCTAACTTGCCAAACACAATGGCTTCAAACTATTTATTCAAGCAATGTAGTGTTTGTATACTGGAATCCTGTCACAAGAATCAGAAAAGAATTTATTTTCAGGTCAGCACCTACTAGGAATTTGCCTTGGTTCATGAACATATTTAACATTAATGCAAAATAAACAAATAATAAATACAGAAAAAATAAATGCAGGATATGCAAAAAATGTTGAGGGTGTACCGAACCCCAAACTGGCATGCTTGCTGTGGTCTGTCTGTCTATTCTGTGTGTGTGTGTGTGTGTGTGTGTGTGTGTGTCTATCTCTCCCCCAGCAGTTGGTTTGGGGGTGTGCCTGGCCTGGGTCTTCCACAAACCTGGCTCTTATCCCATCACTACACCTGAACTATATCGATAGGTGTAAACCAAGCCCTGGGTATCCTGCTCTGCCTTTCTCTGAGAAAATGAAAGCTCAGATGGGCCGATCTGGAATCTTCCCCTTATGAGGTCATAAGGAGCAGGGTTACCTCCCCTTTCTATGCTTTGCCCGCCCAGAGTCTTTGAGACAATGAGAGCGAGACATCATGGCTTTCAAAAAAGCAAAGTGGCAGTTGATCAATGCCACACCTCCAGCCTCCATCTTGCCCCTCCCCCTCAAAAGCTACCTACTCAGAAATGGAACATGTTAAGGAAATCTCATTGTGGGACTGGCTCTAGTGGCTGTACTTCTGCACCAAGGCTGAATTTTGGGAAAGATACTTCAGATACAGAATTACTGGACCCCTAAAAGAGGCTTCAGATCCAGGATTAGGGGACCACTAAGGTCTATATAAAAGAGACTTCAGATACAGTATCAAGGGACCACTAAGGTCTATACAGCATTCAAAGAGCACCCTGTCACGGGACCCCTAAGAGACAGCCAGATATCCCTTCCCCACCAAATCGCTATGAAATATTGCGTACGTGAAAAGCTGCTACTGCTAGCTTTGTTCTTTGTATATTGCCAGTGTTTTTGCCTGCAACGGACTTTGATCTCTCTGTCTCAAGAAAGCTTCTTGGATCTTAGTCCTGGAGAGCCGCTGGCCTACCCACACCCTCTGGATCACTATCGTTTCTATCAAAACCCACTCCATCCATCCATCCATCCATCTATCACGCCATCATCTTTGTCTGCTTATCCGGTGTCGGGATGCAGCAGCTCCAGCAGGGGACCCCAAACTTCCCTTTCCCAAACCAAATTTACCAGCTCCAACTGGGGGATCTCGGGCCTTTCCCAGGCCGGGTTGGAGATATAACCTCCACCTAGTCCTGGGTCTTCCCAAAGGCCTTCTACCAGCTGGACGTCCTTACCAGATGCCCGAACCACCTCAACTGGCTCCTTTAGACTCAAAGGAGCAGCGGCTCTACTCCGAGCTCCTCAAGCTGAACTAATTTTATTGTAAATTTAGGTAAATACCTTTTCAAAGTGTTAAAGCTTTATGAAGGGGTTGATGACCAAAAAATGTCAGAGTGCGCTCTAAAGTCAAAGCAGAAAAAAACTTTATTAACTCTATCAACTTCTCAAGCTCTTATAGCTTCTTATGTCATCAAACCTTTGATGTAAAACAAAAAAGTAGGTTTTAGCATTGGAGACTGGTAGGTGTTAGCAGGTTGAAATGGCAGCAAGATGGCAGGATGTTTGTTGTTAGCTGTATTTTCTTGGTTGCAGGCTGGCTTGCAGACAGTCAACCTTGAAGCAATAGAAGAAGTCATGGAGCTGGATTTGTCATCAGGCCAAGCGATTCTGTCACCCTTCTCCAACCCTCAGGCCTCCTCTAGATAATTGCAGCAGTTTCACCAGATTACAAACAGAGAGAGACCAAAAGCTTGAAATGCAATATTTTAATTGAGGACATTTACCCGCTGCATCTGCATTTTCAACAATAAAACCTTCTAACCAGTGGCGTACACCTCGCAGCATTTCTCCCTCCCTGAATGACCTCAATTTGTGGACTTCATAAAAAGGTGGACAGATATCTGGCCCCGTGGTCCAGGAGGTAATTACTAATGTTACCGCTTTTCCTTGGGGAGGGAAGATGTGATGCCTTAGACGGCGCTCCTGTTTGGAGTCGGGCCAGTTATTTCCTGTGGAATCAGGCAGCATTAACCTCCTGGATGCAGATCCCTTCGGTTGTAAATTAGCAAGTAATTAGAATGCGCTCGTCATCTTACGGAGACACAGCCGATGAAAAAACACATCAAGAAATGGGAGTGAGGAAAAAGAGCCCCCTTGCAATTTGTGTTTGTGTTATTGGTATCAGTTTAGTAGATTTTATCTCAAACATTTTTAATTTTTTCCATTCAATAATTTTCAGATTTACAGATGCTAGAAAGTCAAAAGGGAGACACAATGGATGACCAAAGCAAAAGGTTTACAAAGACAAATCAATAGAAACCGAGCCTTTTTTAACTATAATCCTAGAGTTTTTTGTAGTTTATTGTTCCTCAAGTCATTTGTTATTTTGCACTGTATTAACATATTGATACTCACTTAGGTCTTAAAGGTCCCTTGGCATGAACATTTCACTTTATGAGTTTTTTTAATATTAATATGCGTTCCCCCAGCCTGGCGGCCCCCCAGTGGCTGGAGGGTGAAAGGTGTAAACCGAGCCCTGGGTATCCTGTTCTGCCTTTAAGAAATTGAAAGCTCAGATTGGCCGATCTGGAATCTTCCGCTTATGAAGTCATAAGGGGCGAGGTTACCTGCCCTTTCTCTGCAAAGCTCATTGTGGGACTGGCTTTAGTGGCTGTAATTCTGCACCAAGGCTGAATTTTGGGAAAGAGTCTTCAGATACAGTATTAGGGGACCACTAAGGTCTTTATATAAGAGACTTCAGATACAGTATTAGGGGACCACAAAGATTTATTTAAAAGAGACTTCAGATACAGTATTAGGGAACCAGTAAGGTCTATATAAAAGAGACTCCAGATAAAGTATTAGGGACCACCAAGGTCTTTATAAAAGATACTTCATACAGTATTAGGGGATCACTAAGACCTATATAAAAGCTTCTAAAGAGCACCATGTCATTGGACCTTTGAATTTTTAATATTTGTGACTTTTGTGCATTTCTAGAACTGTTTTTGAAAGATGTAATTTTGTAATTTTATTTTGAAGGTGATATCATGCAGGAGCAGCATCCTTTGCGGGCGAGCCATTTATGTTTCACGTTGTCATTGGATAATTGGTGCAGAGTGTATAGTGGCTGAGCTTTTTCCATATCTGTAAAACACCCTAATGAAGACAATATGCCAACATATGTTGCTTGACTAAACAGCTAATTATTTGGCAGTTGGTTCTTTGTTACCTGAGATGGCAGCATAGACTGTGTAATAATATAATAATAATAGTAATAAAAATGATAATAATAATAATAATAATAGTCATGGATGGTCTCTGTGACGTCATCCAAAGGTTTCTGAAGGGCCAAAATCAAGTTCAAAGTGGGCGGCTCCCATTGGCTGCTTATGTTGACTAGTGTGGCTCAAGTGATGTAAAGTGGTTGCTATGACACCTGTATGTATAAAACTAAGCAACACGTGCACAGTCTCTGCTTTGTGAGCCTCTGACGGCATTCACGCTCTCCCAAGTAAACTCTGCTCTCGAAGTTGATATCTGCTCACCTTTAGACACATGGGGGCGAACACCAAGAGCATCGTAGTTTAGCTTGATCGACAGCTATCGTTCAGAAAGCCCGGAGTTGGTGTCCCGGCAGAAGAAGTGTTTTTCTGTCTTTATTAACAATGTAGCGCATGATAGCTATGCATATAATGCAAAAAACATTATTTCTGTTTCTGGATTAATAAGCCAGGCTGGCCAGGCTAACAACTGCCACGTTAGCTAAGGCTAAAGTTAGCTCTAATGTTAGAGGCAGGCTATATAGAACATACAAGACATCGGCAAGGATTTACGTAAATCTCAGAACAAAAGCACATATCCAAACTGCAGAAAGGATGAGGGACATCCGGATGAGCAATAATCAACTTTGAGAGGAGAGTTTACCTGTGTGAGCATTCATGCCCCCCAGTCACAAAGCAGACACTCGCGAAGAGTAATATCTGCAGATGTGAAATGATAAAATTGGCTTGTGAGCATGTTTCATCACTCGTGAGATATGAAATAATCACCCACAATACAATTTCTGCCTACACCACTGAAATGAATCCTATAGTCTTTAAAGATGCCCCCACTTTTACAGGACAGCTGAAGACACGAAAGGGAGAGGAGGGGAATGACATGCAGTACAGAGCCACCGGGCGGAGTCGAAGCCACGGCCGCTGCGCCAAGGAGGATAAAATCTTGTTAACAGTATTTATTATCTTGGATTGTCTAGTTTAATTTGTAAGAGCAGAAACATGCCTAACTTTATAGGGCTTAACGGAAATAAAATGCTATTTTTGGTATATCTTCAAAAGTACAAGGGATAAAAAAATTATTTTGCATTTCACTTCTCACATTTTACATGATTGCAAAACCATCATTATTTACCGGTCAGTTATTACGTCTTTTCACATGTTGTCAACGGTAATTTCTGACATGTATCATGTGTTGAGAAACAAATCTCAGATTTTACTTGACCAAGACTTTAATCAATGTGACGGCCTGAATTATGACACTATACCATAACTCACCCATTCACACTCCCGTGACCACACCCCTCCGGTCCCTCCCTGCCCCACAACGAATACAATTCAAAGTCCGTCTACACACTCACAAAGCCCTCCACAACCAGGCCCCGTCCTATCTTACCGACCTGCTTCACCAACATACTCCTCCCTGCCGCCGCAGCTCTTCTGATGCCAACCTCCTGTTGCCACCAATCATGACGAAGCGCCGGACCTGGGGCAACAGAGCCTTTTCTCTATAACTGCCCCCTCCCTCTGGAACGCTCTCCCCCAAACACATCTGACCAGTTTAACGTAAACCTTGATATTAAAGATAATATGTTGCCAGAGTGGGAGGTATTTGGTGAAGATCCAGCAGATGGAGAGCCAGCACTTAAGGTAGCACTGTAAACTGTTTTTTGAATATTTAACCAGAAAAAAATATGATTAAAAGCTTCACACATATTTGATTTGTGTGTTAATTATTTCATTTTCAAGCAGGTTTTAGGGTTGGGGGGCGAGGCAGGGGAACTGTTTTTCAAAGATTTGATAAATTTCCAAAACTTAGATGTATTGCCAGAAATATATGCAAGTGAGCACAAGTAGAAGTCAGCTTTAGCTTTTCTAATACGTACGTCTGACATAGTTTTTCTTTTGGTGCCTAACATTCTGACATAAGTCAGATAATTAATAGTTTTAGTTGTTGTCCAAGCTCTGTCTCTAAAAAAAAGAGCTTTGTAAATGTTTTGCGAAAACCAATGATTAGAGGGCTGTTTTACTTAAAAGTCTTTTTAGTAAGTAAGTACGTTTTTAAAAACTGTCTGCAAAGAAATAAAACATCAGAAAGATTTGAATTGAATTGAAAGGTTGAAATTTCTTTAAGGTCAAACTGACACAAATCCTTTTTAAAAAATTGTTAAGTTGTTTCAAATGGTGCTTTCTTTCTTTGCAAGGACTGGTGTTAGCCGGGGGGAGGGTTATTTCTAACACATACAATGGTTGCTGATATCATCAGCAAATACTGCACATGTGATTTACTAATGGTTTATTTGTACAAAATCTATTATGTAAAGCGCCCATATTCTGCTAATTTTTAGGTTCATAATTGTATTTTGAGTATGTACCAGAATAGGTTTCCATGGTTTCATTTTCTAACAACACCACAATTTTGTTTACAGCACATTACTGCAGATCCTGTTTTCAACCTGTGTGTTTAGGTCTCTGTTTTAGCTCCAGAGTGAGACATCTCACTTCTATACTATCTTTGTTGGGAGCTGCACATGCTCAAGTGCTCGGTAAGATCCCATCATCTAGATAACTCTTTCTCCAGCTCTGGTCAGTCCAAGACAGGATTAGCTGGGAGAATTCTTCTAGACCAGGGCCACTTGTGGAATACCTGCACAACAGGGACAGGAAGTGGTCAACTAGTGGCTGTTGGAGCAGGGATTTGCCATTGAGAACGAGCTAGCATGCTAGCAATAGCATTAGCCATCTTGTCTTGGCTAGTTACATAGCAACAGAGAAGAAGCACCAGAGACACAAAATAACACCCCAAACTCCAGAAAAAGTGATTTTTTCATAATATTGGTCACTTTAAGAAGGATTGGATTTGTTTGTTTGTGTAGAACTACATGTCAAATGAATTGTAGTAGAATGTTCAATTACTTGACAATGACAGATATTAAACATCATTTTGTTTTCTTTATTATCATTTTCATCAAAATGTATATACTTTAGAAGAACCCATTATGGCAAAGTTTAAAGAGCCTCCTTTCCTCCAGATAATGTATGCACCCTTGGGGCCAATCAAGATGCATCATCTCTTTACGTTTTTCCAAATCGGACCAGTGGCATAGCATTTATGAACTTTGAAAGTTTAATATTTTGACCTTTAATTAAGGCACCACCTGCCAGGCCAATCAGTGAAATGTCTGAAACATCATGCATCTGCATCAACATATACCATCAGTGTTGGTTGAGTCCATATCTAAGCAGGAGCCTCACATTTACGTTAAAAATTGTGACATTTAATCAGAGCGCCCTCATTAGGTCAATCAGTGTCATTTTTTTAAGTTGCAGAATGTGCTGCAGAGTTGTTTTATGTTACTCCTTTCATTAGACTAATGAATGTTTGAATTATTTATTTTTTGACATAAAACAAAAATAAATGCATCAACTCTTCAAAACGTAGAAAGCCCCTTTAGTGGCCCCTTTTAGTGGCCCCTCGAGGGTTCTATATTAAATAAACTCCACAACATGAAGGTGGAGCAAAGCAAACTAAATATTGACGATTTAAACTATTCTTAGTGCCTGAAAGGTTAATACAAATGTAAAAGGTAAATTCTCTTACTTTCTCTCTTAACCCTTGTGTTGTCTTCTCATCAAAATTGAAAATCAACACTTTTGTTGATGCTTTCTATCGATGTTTTTAAATGTTTCTCTCGTTTTTGTCTATTTTTTCAATATTTGTCACTTTTTTTGACGTTTTCAACTCTATGTAACACTAACTTAGTCATTTTAGTTATTAACAACTAGTTTAGTTATTTTTGGAACTTATGGCAAATAAACATCATTCATAGGAAATTATACCTAATGTTTGAGTTAGGAAAGCAGAAATTAGGAATTTTTAGACTAAAATTAAAGGAATGGATGTTGATGGATAATCACCGACTAGAATATGTCAACTTTTTCTCAGTACTATTTTGAAACCACTTTTTTTTTTTCAAATGGTATAAAATTGAATCAGACGCCCCAAATTGAACAAAAGTAGAGATTTGTACTCGCCAAAGAGCTTTGTGTGGAATCAATCATGTATGTATCATGTGCAGTATAGTCAAATTAATTTTTGTTTACATAAACCCAAACATAGGTTTCAGCCCTGTGATAGTCAGGCGAACCTGTCCAAGGTGTACCCAGGGCGTCCAGAATGCCTACGACCCTGAACGGGATAAGCAGTTTCAGATAATGGATGGATAGAGAAAGCAGAAGTGACGGAATTAAAGTAAAGGAGAGGGGACACAGGTTGAAGGGAATGGATATGAGAGAATACAATAGGAGAACAAATTAAACAAGTGGAGATGAAGGGAAAGGAGAAGTAATCAAAAGGAAAGAAGACAGGAAAACAAGAGAAGATGAGAGAAAAGAACGAAAGGAACCAAGAGAGGAGGACATAAAAAGGGCAACCAACCAAGAGGAAAGACTCCCAAACCCTTTTCATCAGCTTCCTTGGTATCTCTCTTTGTTATCTGATAAACCTAGCGTGGCTTGTCATGGCTGACTGATTGAGGCGGCCAATCGCGAATGTTGCCACCCACCCCCTCCTGATGTAAATAACCTCCCCGCTGGTTCAAGGTGGGACGTCACTCTAACTCCATTAGTTTATTTTATTACCCAAGAAAAGCAGGAGGTGCTGGTGGGAAGGGGGTGCTGAGAGGAAGTGGGGGTGTTGGAGAAAGGGTGTGGGGGTACAAGAGAAGATTTCTCCTATATTGGGGATGGAGATGGGCGAGACAGATTAGCAGCGACAGACCTTTGCAGAATGATAGAAAGAAGCAATCTGAAAGAGACAGACGGGTCTGGAAAAGGCAAAGGAGGGTGACAGTTGACACGAGAAGCTATGTCTATAGCTATGTGTCTGATGTTATTGGTTCTTTGATGTGGGCTTGCTATACCTGCATTACATATAAATCCCCAAAATGTACACAATGTGGAACTGTTAAAGACTAGCTGTAGAAACAGACAGCAGTAAATGACTGCACAAGAAAGAATGTGTATCGCCTTGCTCCTGTCTTTAACAGCAGACCTGCAGTCTATCACATTTTAAAAGATGCAGATACTGACCTCTGTAATAGCAACACATTTTATAAACCTTTAGACTCTAATAAGGGGCGTTGTAATATATATCACGGTATTTTCTACAAGTCTACTCCAAGCGGCCGAAATGGGTTTCCTCAGGAGGGTGGCTGGCGTCTCCCTTAGAGATAGGGTGAGAAGCTCAGTCATCCGAGAGGAGCTCGGAGTAGAGCCGCTGCTCCTTCGCGTCGAAAGGAGCCAGTTGAGGTGGTTCGGGCATCTGGGAAGGATGCCTCCTGGGCGCCTCCCTAGGGAGGTGTTCCAGGCACGTCCAGCTGGGAGGAGGCCTCGGGGAAGACCCAAGACTCGGTGGGGGGATTATATCTACAACCTGGCCCGGGAACGCCTCGGGATCCCCCAGTCGGATCTGGTTTTTGTGGCTCGGGAAAGGAAAGTTTGAGGTTCCCTGGTGGATCTGCTGCCCCAGCAACCCGATAACGGAATAAGCGGATGAAGATGGATGGATGGATATACATATATATTTTTTTAATTCTTTGTACATATGGACTTTTAACATCATGGTTTGATGCCCTGCTTGCTGTTTGTCTGAAGGCTTCCTCACTAGAACCATGGCCAGCGTATTTAAATAAAGGCTCTGATAGCAGGCTGGAGCGGAGTGATAAAGGTACTGATAGTGTCACTCTTGCTTCACCTCTGCCTCACTGTCTCTCATGGCCTATAATTTCTGTTTTTCCCCATGGAACCTCCTGTCTATTTCAAAGCGTAAGTAATCGCCTTCAGTGGTCAGATCTATCTGATCCAATCTTTTTTCTTGATGGCTTTAATGTAAGCAGATTCCCAATCAGCCAGGATGAATCCAATCACAGCGAAAGGGGGAGGCGCAACAATCTAGGGCACTTTTTCCCAATGACTGCTGCAGGCCAGAAGATTAGAGGACATAGAGAGTGAGAGGAGAGGGGGGTTAGAAAGACTTTTACACTGAAGAAGAAGCCTTTCATTCCGCGATGCAACACTAAATCGCACATGCATTCATTACATCCATCCTCCCCCTCCCCCACCGACAACCACATCCATATCGGCTCTTAGAAATGGAAATTCAAACTTCCCCCTTTCCTATTCACACCTTTTTTTCCAGCATATGGAAGGCAACAAGGATAGGAAGGGACACAGTGTTTCTTCAAATCAGCATGACTACTGGTTGATTTATCCTCAAACTTTTCTCCTTCCCTCTCTTCCTTCCATGGCTTCATCCCTCTGCCACCAACGCCTGGTGGAGACGGCTCTCCTTCCTCTCTTCTCTCTCGTATTTCCAAAGCTTAACTTCATTGTCTCAAGCTCCACTCCGCTTTCATCTTAAGACAAAGATTTATGTAAATCTTTGGGCCGGGCGTTAATGCGAAGCGCCGTGTGGGAAATAGCATCCCTAAATCGTGGCATTGTTGTTGAAAATGACAAGGCAGGCCCGTTAATCCTACAATGCGATCATCCAAATGTGTCATAATGCCGTGTGTAGGCAGGCGAATCTGAATATCAAAAAGACACCACGCACCTCTTATAAAGCGCCTTCAGTACTTCCACCACTAACGGGATACTTCCATCTATCTCCCTTCCTCTTTCTCTCCGTCTCGTTTGTCACTTCACATGCAATGAAAAAGGGAATTAAACACATAAGATGCCACAATCTTAAGTTGGTTGCAGAGCAGGAGTCACTGTCACATTTATTTTCTCTCATTGTTTTGCTCGATTTCTATTCCACACAAGAAATCTTTGATTAGTTCAGATAATAACAAACTGTAATTGTAATTGTCTAAGTGGGTGCGATTGTGAGTTGAAAACAAATCGATGGTTTTTGCTTTGTCCCGGAGATGTATTTATTTCAGAATCAGCAATACAAGGCTTTGTGGTGGAACAATGACGATACAAAGGAAAACAAAGGGTTGAGTCAAGCCACTACATCTATAGAGCACTTAACCAACAATCAGTTACCTTGTATTCCTTTATTTAGGATCTGAAGAGGAGGCAGTGCTGGTTCTTCCGCTCATTTGCGTGCAGCGCTGCAGTAAAAGTCTGATGAGGATTCATTTGCTGGGGGAAATTGACAGTGGAAATGAGGCAGAGACCAAGAAGCGTGATAGCTGCTTTTTTGGAAAGAGCCATAAAACAGGCATGTCAATCAATTGGAAAAGGACAAGGCTGGAGAATGATAATGTTAATAATTACCAGCCCCGCCATGGGACTCCTCCCTGAATGGCTGAGAAACTTTTGCATTAATGAAACTAGCCTTTCAATCCTTTACCTACTGACATTGTGACACCTCCTCATCTGACCCCTTCTCCCTTTCCCCCCCAACTCCCTCCTTCATTCCTCTGCCATCCAGTCGGTGAGGAGCCCCACGGGGGGATTTTGTCAGGGAGAATAGCAACGTTGATCTTGAAGGCTTAAGACCCTACTGTACCTGTCAACAGTGTGGCTTTGGCGCTGACGACCAGCAGCTTAAGTCATTTGAAGTTGCTTCTTTTTTTAATGAGGAGGGGAGGAGGCGCAGCGAGCGCTGACAGCCAGTCAGGGTCTTGAAATAATTCCATACCTCTGAATAACCAGCGGTGTCTGTCTGACTTAATCCCCCCTCCCCTCACACACACACACACACACACACACACACACACACAAACACACACACACACACATATAAACACACACACTTACACACCTTTAAGGTAGTGAAAATAAAAGCAGGTTGCAGGCTAATCATGTAGTAGGGGTGGCAGAGAGGAGGACCTCCTCGTCCTGTCACAATGCAGACTGCAGTTCTGCTGTAGCACGGTGGATCGACTCCATGAGTCAAACGAACAAAGATTCTTTCTTAATTACAATTAAAAAATGTTGCAACTCTGTAACTACAATTGGTGATGTTCTATGATAGCATGTTATTTAACATTACAGGGATCCAAAAAGACATTAACTTGGGCGGCATTCAAAGATAATGTTGTATCAATAAATCAATCAATCAAAAAAAAGGAAGGTTTAGGAAGGTTCACGTTATCATAAAGTGTGATTTGGTAAATCATGACAGTTAAACAACTGAAGTTGGCAGAGTTAAAGGTGACTTTAACAACAAGTAAAGCTTTCTGTCTAAAACTCCATGAATCACCTTGGTACTGTATTCACTGTTACAACATAATGACATCTTAATGACAAGTCCCAACGGTTCCACTTCACTTAAGTCAAGGGAATTTTTCATGAAACATTTACAATGGCAGTGACAACCAATGTAAAACCAGCTACTTAATGACAGTTTAATGCAATGTTAACACATAAAGCTTTGCCTTTTTTGATAATTAGGCCTACCATGACATGTTTATGATGGTTATGTTTTCTTTTGGTTTTTTGTTATGTTGTCATAACGCAAACATCTTAAACATCGTAAACTTTGCATTAAAAGTGTCATAATTTACTCAAAGACTCTTGAGACTCAATGAGTAGGTTTTGTCCTGAAACCAGCGGGTCAGGTCCTCTATATCTTTATTTGTAGTCTGTGATCAGGTCCTGCACCGATCAGCAAACTAATGGCGTTTTGATGGAGTTGGAGTCAAAAGTTGCTACAAAGTTGTGCATTAAGCAGAAGATTTACAACCGCCCTGGGGTGCTCCAGCATTAAAATTACTGTGGAAGGCTCTCACCACCTTGGGTCTTCCTATCAAGAACAAGTCAAGGACCAACATGCATATTGAGGTGTTTAATCCCAGGGCCCTGAGCTTTGTGATGAACCTGGAGGGAATTTACACTACTATGTTATCACTATTATTATTACTTCAACTTTCAAAGCTGGGTTAGTGTTAGATCTGGCTCCAGCACTTAAGTATGCTGTAATAGTTTTAGACTGCCGGGGGACTTCCTCCATCTCTCTTTCCATCTGTGTGCATCCATCTCCCAGAAATCCTTGTTACTAACCTAGCTCTGGGGAGCTTATTCCCCGGAGTCCTTATGTTTTCTCGCCTCACCGTTTTCCTTGGATTAGGGTGGCACCATCACAGTTGCAGCTGCCATGGTCCTGCTCGGCACCCTGCTGAACCCTGTCACGCCCTTTAACGCCGGAGGGCTGCTAGGCTATGAACTACAAAAACTACTATTTCTAGTCACAGTTACATTATCTTTATTGTGAGTTTTTCCCTCGCCACTGTTACTGATACTATAAGTACAATTTTAATTGAAATTGAATTGAACTGCGGTGTTATTGTGAGTATAGGTTCCCTTCTTTTTCGGTTGAAATAGGGTGGTGCGAAGAGTGTGTGCTATGGCATCTCTGATGAATGTTCAAGAGGACTTCTGAAAAGCTCTAACCAGGGAATGTTTGGCATATTTGTTTGACTTTCTCGATTAATAGATAATCAAAATAGTTGCTTTTTAATTTTTGACTTATCAATTTATCATTATATTTATCATATTAATTTCATATGTACAAAATACAAATAAAGTTATTATTATTAAATCTTGAAGATTTGTTTTGGGATCCTGTTTTACCTGTCACAAATCTGTCCATGATTAATCATTACAGCTATTTTAAAATGAATTACTTGTGATTTTGAATCTCTTTTCTAAAGGAGGCTTCACTTCTTTCTTTATCAATTCCGGCCTCTCTTATTGGGTCTCATTACTTCGCTCTCACTTTCTTTCTCTTGGCTGGGATAATCCCCCCCCCCGTAGGGGACTTCAAAGTGCAGGCTGGCCAGGGAAAAGCCTTAATTACCCGTTTGGCTCGAAACTCAAGCCACATCAAAACCCTCCTCGGTCTGTCCGACTCCGCACTCCTGCCTTCCTCAGACTAATTGTGGGTCTGAATTTCTTCTTCTTCCTCTGCTGTGAAAATGGAAAGATGACACAAAAATCTAAATAAGGGTGAAAAATCTGAAATCTTAAAGCAGGTGATGTGAGAGTTAATTACCTAATTATTTTATATTTTATATACATATATATTTTAGAGTTATGCTTTGCCAGGAGCAAAAAAAATTAAAGCCACAATTTGGTGGCCTCTGGCACATTCTAATGCCACTATTCCATCATACACACTGATCTTATTTATGACATAAAATGAGAAACAGGCTCCTTGTTTGTTTTCTTAAATTACTATTAATAATATTTAAACCCATGCCTTTTCATGACAAATCAGAACTTTCGAAAATAAGAATCATCAGACCAGATTCATTATTTTTTTTTTGACATCGTCAATATAAGGGTTATTAAGACATACCACAATGATGATGATGATGATGATGATGATGTGTTGTTTTACTAGAAACATAGATGCACTCATATTGTAGGCTTATATTACTGCGGGAAGTTCCATTACATGAAGTGTAATTTTCAAATCTAACATAAATTAGCAGAATTTGTCAATGCCGTAAATCACATAAAGGCTGATTAATTAATTTGTGTAATTATAAATCCCATACGCCTGTGTTACATATATGGAGTCTTTCAGAGGACTTTTATAATCGTCACGTTACTTCCAATGCTGTTTTCCCCGTGTTTTCTGAAGTTGTCTATTGGGGACGTTCCCTGTCTGTGGATTCAATGCAATTCTTAATGGGTTATGTCATCAATTACTTTGCTAACATTTATCATACACTGAAAACGATTCTCTGCTCTCTAATGGCCAGGACACTGACACTCAGCTGATACAGACAGACGGGCTCATTTCTCTTATCATGCTGGGATTGTTAAGTGGACGTAGATGGAAATGTAGATGCATAGTGAATTGCAACTTGTTAAGAATCAAAACTATTTTATTGGAATAAAAAATGAAAAACCAAGTAGCTTAACTGAGTAGTCAGCCGTTTGGCTCCTCCTTACAGACGCTCCTCAGTCGATCAATTTATGTGACACATTAAATCATTTACCATACATTTCCAGTGAAATGTAAAAGGTGCCTTGTACAGACCATGAGGACCACCAACCAAGCTGCTATTGTTGTGGAGTTGGGAATGAGAACGCCATGTGTCGTTTTACTGCTTTGACACAAAAATGCATTCAATGAACACACCTGTCAAAATGAACTGGTTACCATTACATTTTAAAAATTAGTTTAAGATTCCACAGATTACTTGTAAAGCACTTTGGGGTTTACCTCCCAGTTTATTGTTGAACTGCTGCTCCCTTATGAGCCAGAGAGCAGGCTAAGATCCTCAGGCAGGACTTTGCTGGCTGGTCCCTAGTCCCAATGACACTGTGATGAGCTGTAAACCACTCTGTGACTAGAAGAAAAAGCTGATACGTCACATTTCTTTTAATGAAATTAAAAAAAACAAAAAGCTTCTGGATGCCTCACCTAAACTCTTTCATAGAGTTCGTCAAGGATTTCACATCTTTGTAGATGTAGACATTGCAGTAATGGTGTGTTAAGTTTTGAACATAAATATAATGTAAGTTGTGACAGTAGTATGTAAATGTGAGGAAAAGTGAGTAAGTGCACAGTTTTGGCAGTGTAAGTAACTTTGGGTTCAACATGAGCGGGGTCTCCACTTTTGAGCAAAATTGAAAATTTGAACACATCAAACACTTAATTTCCTGCATTCTGCTGAGTTATCCTGCAACTATTTTTGCCTTTTCTGCATCAAGATTTAGTGCAAATGTCTTCATTTATTCAAAAGGAAATTACTTTTATTAAGGTATTTTGGGTGGGGTTGCAGTGGACAGTTTGATTATTGGGCGGGTAAATTGCACCTATGTGTGAATAAATGCATGTTCAATTGTGCAAAAAAAGAATATAGTGTACACGTATAAAACTCATTGAAAGCATTTCTTTAGCTAACTAAAGACTTTTGAATCACATTTAATGATATTTTATTTATTGTGGTCATTGGAAAATATAGAGGGTTAGAAATGTTTTCACTGAAGGAATCAGATACGATTATTGACACCCAGAAGAAATTGAAATATACTTACAGTGAATGTATTTTAACTTTAGTAAAATAAAGTGTAGCCATTAACAAGATAGCAGTAAATGATGTTAAGTTGAAGGTTACAGGACTGAAGAATAAACTGTGATGTTTTGACAGAACTTTTAAGGAATTAGTGTACTTTATGTTCATAATAAAATAGAATATTCTCCCATTATTATGTTAATATCATATAGGATAGGAGTAAGTGTGGTGTCTTAAAGTTTACTGAACTTGGTTGACACTGGTCAAAACCATCAGATAAACAATAAGTTTAAAAAAAACTTCAGTAAAGGTTTATAGGCTCATAGTGAATTAAAACTTACTGAGGGTTCCGCATGTAAGTTTAGTTTAGTTTAGTTAGTAAATGGTTAAAAATATCCCATTAATACAGTAACAGTTGTCAGTAACAGGACAACAATAATCAGTTACACTTCACTTGAAGATGTCAGCATGAGAGTGACATGACACTGTTGTGAACCTGTCATAAACCTCATAAACAAGTCCTAAATTTTTATGACATAACGCTTCTTTCAGTAAGTGTCATTTGGTTTTGTCATGACAAATGGTTATAATTAGGGTTAGGGTTAGGGTTGTGGTTATGTTATGGTTATGGTTCATGTGTCCATGTGTTATGACTGTGTCATGAAAGTGTCACTTATATAAGAAAACTTATATAATTGGTATAGTGAAAACTATATATCCTGTTCATGGCTACACAACAGTTGATGTCTGTTAGCAGCATAAAGGTGAATTGTGACATGTGAATTCTTTTTTTTTTTTTATAAACAGGAGGGTTAATTATAGATGCAGAAAATGCAATGTAATCTAAAACAGGATGACAGTCAATGGTGATGTGTTGAATGGCTTAGACTGGTCATCCTATCTAAAGTATTCAATGGACTCTTTTTGTGGACTTAAGTGTTTATTTCAGTTCATTTCCTTTCCATGTGCTGCTAACGCACCATCATTAAAAAAAATAAAAAATAAAAAGGAGAAGTAGACAGCGGGAGTCTCAATGTCATGTTTACTGTAACCTGCCGCATCTCAGTGACATCATAGAGAACACAAGCCGCAGCCTATAGGAGTCATTTCATGAATTTAAATAAAGTGACATCACAAACAGCATTACATCTCTACTCCAAAAACCCCGCCCCCAGTCCCATACCCCTCCACCTCTCTGTTGTTATTACATCTCAAAAATGACATTTTCTTAACTTCACCCCAACTTTGCTTTTTATTTCTATCATTTTGGGAAGTGGCTGACAATACAGGTCTGCTGTCAACAGAAATGCAACCTTTCTGGATTAGCGTATACTTCTTCAACAGAGATGATGCTGATGGGAAATTCAGTAGCTCTCAGGGTTTTGTCTAAGCACCAACTATTTTCTATGAGTTTTTAAAAAAGCATTAAAGGAATGAAATACACAGCCAGGTTGTTTTCTTCTTCATCATCTTGGCACTTCTTTGATTAGCAGGTGTTCATATAAGCGGCAGAAAATGAGTTTGGCGCTAAGATGCTTTCTGGACTTTTTCAAGACTAAATTATGCCTAATACCTCAAGCAGAATTTAAGAGTTTGTGAATATTTCAGGTGTATGTCCATCAGTGTTTCCATGGTCCCCTTTCTGCTGGCCAGCTAAAAGAAAATGAGACAAACAAGCAGAGGTTGAAGAATTGTAACAGCTTGTATTTGTGCTCTATTGTCATGCCGAGAAATATCAACAGGGCATGTGCCTGAAAACTGACATGGAGGTCACAAAGGTCAGACAGAATAACCTGTCCTAATCCCCCCCACCACCACCCACCCACACACACACACACACACACACACACACACACACACACACACACTCAAACACACACACACACAGGGAGTCACCGCCAGTGCCGGTTAGAAATTACAACCAAACAAAAAGTAAACAATGGTCAAACAAAATGAAAACAGCGTAGTCATAGAAAACTATTTACAACCAATTAAGCGGTAAACAAAACATCGACTGGTGTTTCTGTCACTAAACACAAGTCCTTTAGACCCTTTCCTGTACAATATGTTTCGTTACAACAGTACAAATTCATCAGGTTATTTATCCTGCCCAATGAGAGGAATAACAGCTTGTGGCAGCCAGTGAGTTGTATCTTGTGATTGCCATGAAGTCCCTCTCCCCCTGCACCAGATACAAGATGTCTTGAGGTACTCAGAGTACTCTGTTCACAAAAGGATGCACATACTGTATGCCTATAAGTAAAAAAAAAAAAAAAAAAGACAAGCTCCTTAGGAAAGACAGCGAGTGCCTACACGTGTATTTCAAACCATCCATGAAGAATAATCCATTCCAGAAGAAGAAAAATAGATACAAGTCAGGATTCTCAGTGTTTGTCCTGAAAGGCTGAACCAATGTTCTGCCACTTTTAAGGGACAAAGCCCATCCTCCCACCCCTGTCCTTAACAGCCATCCCACCACCAAATCCAAGTTTGTTACAGCTCAGTCATTTTTTAATTTGTTTATTTTTTTATTTATTACACCCAAGGCAGAATAAAAGTTACTAAAACTTAAGACTTACAGTTACAGTGACAAAAACAGTTTAAGAGACCCACAATTTAAATTGGACTGCAAAATAAAAATTTAAAAACAACCTTTTTCTATTTTTTGTAAAATGCCCAGGCATTCTCCAATATTACAAATACTTGTATACTATTACAGTAAACAAAAAAAGTAATATATATTCATATATATTTATATATATATACTAAAAACCCGTCACCAAAAAAAATAAGAAAAAAAATATATACACATCGCCACTACGGCATTGAGAGAAACTTTATAAGCAAACCTGGAAAAAAAAAATACTTGTTTGTTTAAAACACACATACACACAAATATTATTTTACCCTTGTACTTGTTTCAATACTGTAAACTTATTTTAAGACAGAGTGCACTAAATTCTCCTTTTAGTTTCTGCATTTCCTGATTTTTGTTGAGTCTCTTCTTTGACTTTTTGTGTGGCTTTTGTCCACTCCCGGACATTTCTGTTGTGGGACAGACTCTGGTCCTTATGAGTGAGGAATTTGATATATATCTTTATATAGGTTTGTGCCTTTATATGTACATATGCATACATATATACACACACAGACACACAGATATTGTGCTGGGTACTCCTAAGCCTAAACACAGCATTGTTTCATTTGTATTGATTTAAACATTTCTGTTGAAAGTTCAACTTAACAACATTTGACATTATTTTTTCCTGTTCAATTTGATGCTTAACAAAAATTGTTGCATTTGTCTTTGACAATAAATAGGAAGATCGCTATTCAAGGCACACTCATGTCAAATTGAATCGCAGTACAAAAACTGTCCCAAATAAAAAGTTTTTTATTATTATTTCTTTCTTTAAATTTTAGAGTGCCAGCATTGGGAAAGCCTAGCCTAACAACCCTGGGCACTTCAGCGTCACGAGATCCCAAGCTCTAGACCCTTTAGTACCTTTTCTGTCCAGTTCTGTGTGTGTGTCGGACGGAAAAAAATATAAAGTGCGGGTCTGTTGTTAAGAGCTCCGAAATTATATATTGACAGCATTCACATCAGATCTGATTTAAAAAAAGAAAGTGCCACTATGAAGGTGGATGGGCTTAATGAAACTGGGGTTATGATGGTTAAAAGAACAAGGGGCATGGAGGGTATTGATGCTCGTACTATTGGTCTTACTACTTCAGCACACACTGATAAATATATTTATGAATGTTTCCTCTTCTACACAAAACTGTCCCACAACTAACTGTGAAACTTGAAGGATTCTTATTCCTGGAGAGGTGACTTCATTATTCAGATTTTACAATTCTAGAATCACTAATACAAGCCCAATATTTGAAACAATTTTTTAGATATTTTAGTACAACAAAATGCATAGAGATGTTGATTTTTATAAATGTCGAAAATAAAATCAGAGAATCTAAATTTCTGCAGAGATGTAGTTAAAGTAGTGGCAACCAGCTACACTTGCCTCACACATGAGGCGGTACGAAATCTGCAACGTAAAATGGAGGACGGGGCACCGCGGTCGAATCGAGCCGAGCCGAGCCAAGCCGAGCCAAGCTGGTACTAGCAGTGGGTAAGCGCCACAACTGCTTAGAGGATAAAGCTTGGACATTAGCCCGGTATAGGGAGGACAGAGGGCAACAAGGCATGTTGTAGGGGACACAACCGGCCCAAATTATTTCATCATATGATGAAATGGAAATGCTTCTGGAAGAATAGGAAGTAACGGGTAAAAGTATCATAGCTCACCCTGAGATGTCCCTGTTTCTCTTGTCTCATTCTTCTATCTATCTGTATGCATACTCGTATTGCATGGCTTCATGCTCAGTTTTCTCCAAATAAATAATATAGTCTAGTTCATATGGCGTCATGCAAAATAGAAAACATGGATGTATCAGTGTAGGTAAGATGGAGGGGGTGGGTGTGTGTAAAGCAGAAGAAATGAGGAATGGTTATCGTAGCATTAGGGTTTGGTACTACACACCAGTCAGCAGCTGCCTTATCTTTTCGTTTCTTGTGGTTGGGAATGATATTCTCAAAAGGAGACAGGGTTTATGAACCTTGGGATCCTCTTTGATTTTAGATTTACTGTCAAATATGACGCTCAGTGCTACATATCCAATTATATCGACATGTTTTCGACTCAGTTCATGCTACAATGCCAAAGGATTGTTGTCCGCGTATCGTCATCACACAAAATAGACTAATTCTAGCATTCTCAGTTAACGCCACTTTCAAATTGAAGATTGAATTCAGCTTCTCTCCGAGAAATTACACGTTTAGCTTAATATACAATTTCCTACAAGCAGCGGTCAAAATTGATTACTTAAAATGGACTTGTCTTCTAAAAAACTCTCAGGATATCATTTCGGTTTTTAAAAAACAGAGTAACGCAAAATCAAAGTAAAACAATTTTCTTTTAAATGTCTAACTAATAATGTACCTGCACATGCCAAAATACAAAATCCAATAAATACAGAAATTATTGCACAGTTAAAGGCTCCACATATGTTATAACTCAACTGATTGATTGTTTTAAAAAGAACCCCAAATGAGGCAGTTTAGACAGCTTCAATTGGTGTTAAGATCTCTGTTTTCACTTTTTTTTCTCAGTTGGCAGTTTCTTAAAAACACAAACTTAACCCAAAACTAACATTTCAGAAAAAGAGTATCCAGCTACCCCATTTTGTTTATTTTTTTAAGTCAAACTATGGCGCAGAGTATGGAAACAGGGAACGTGGTTTAGGTTCTCTCTGCTTGTTCAATTTTGACCTCATTGGTCATCAAATGTTCTCCGTGCCACTTTTTCATATGTTTTTCCAGAGTGCTGTACACGCTGAAGGGCATTTGGCAAATGTCACAGCGATAGACCTCCTTACCATGCTGGCCATGTGTCTTCATGTGGCGAGTGAGCTTGGAGCTCTGGGCGCAGGCATAGTTACACAGCTCACACTTGTAGGGCCTCTCGCCAGTGTGACTGCGCCGGTGCACCGTCAGGTTGCTACAGTTCTTGAACACCTTGCCGCAGTATTCACAGGTGTCGCACCTCCTGCTATCCTTGGAGCTAGGTCGGCCTGGACCTCCACCCAGATGAGGTGTGCTGCCGCCACTGGCGGTGCCACTGCGGCCCGACAGGCCTCCATCCAGCAGGTCGCCTGGAGGCGTCGAGAACCGCAGGCTGCCGTTCTCGGATGAGTGCTCAGAGGAGGTGGCAAAGGGCGATTGTCTGGAGTCAGTGAAGCCTAGGAAAGGGTCTTTGATGAAGTGCCGTGAGGCAGCATAGCCCACTAACCACTGTGAGTAGACGTTCTCAGAGGGGATGTGGGCTGCTGGGGGTATGTCCAAGTCTTTCTCAATCTTGATCCTCTTGTTAGAGGAGTTGGACAGGCTAGGACTGGTGATAGGGGTTGGCTTACGGGGAAACAGGCCTGAGAAAGAGTCACCGGAGCCACAGTTCCGGCCGTTAATGGTTGTCCTCTCATCCTGCTGGTGGTGGTCCATCTCCCCAGCCACTGAGTCTTCATCCCCAGTATCCCGCTGGCCATCGGAGCCCCTCTTGGAGAAGGGCATCCTTTTACGATTGTCAACTATCAAATTATTGTACTGCTGTATAGAGTTGAGCCCTCCCCCTTCAACCATCTTCTCAATGGCGAGTGAGGACTTCTCCTCTGAGGGCAGTTTAGAGCCATTCTCTCTGTTCCGGTAGAACTCAGACTCCATGCTGAAGTTGGATTCTGGTCGACTCTCATTCTCGAGTTCCTCTTCTTCCTCCTCCTCTTCTTCCTCCTCATTGCCTTCCCCATGGAAGTCCCCATCTCTATTCTTCATGCCCTCACCTGTGACATCACTGGTGCCTGGCTCTGGGGAGCTTGTGGTGGACAAACCATCATCTGAGCGCCCTGTCAGGGATCCAGCCTTGTGCATGTGGGTCTTCATGTGTCGCTTTAGCTTGCTTGCCTGAGAGCAGGCGTGGTCACACAGCTGGCACTTGTAAGGTTTTTCTCCAGTATGGCTGCGACGATGCACCACCAAGTTGCTCTGGAACTTGAAGGTCTTACCGCAGAACTCACAGGACTTGACCTTGTTCTGTGTCTGGGGAGGCGTGGTGCTGTTTGGGGGCATCGGTGGTAAGGGAGGGGTGCTCATAAAGGGTGATTTTGGCCCAGGCTGGAAGGGGTTGGGGTTTAGTAATCGGTGCATAGGGTTGGCCCTGTTAGGTGACAACGGTGGTGTGGTGCTGTTGTTGTTCCCCGCCAACTCGCGTAACCGCCTGGAAAAGTCCATGGACTGGGACTCCATGGCCATGGGCGTTAGCCGCATCACCCTCTCAAAGGCACTGGGGTGCTGTGAGATGAGGCCCATTTCTTCTGCACTAAGGCGTTCCAGCCGATGGGAGTCCAGGTGGTGCCGGGGAGGCGGACTGATGAATGGAGGCGTGTTGGGGAGGCGGTTCTCCATGAAGCCTGGGGGAGGCTCCCGGAGCAGGGGGCCCGTCATCCTCAGGAGATGGAAGGGGTTGTTGTCCCCGAGAAAGTTGGTGAGGGGGGACTGCGGAATGGAGTCGTTGCCCATGGGTGGAGGCATAGTGATGCGTGGGGTGAGGGCTGTGCTGGAGGGGTTGGACTCCAGGTATATGCGAATGTTGTGGGTGTTCTGGACATGCTGCAGCAGGAACCAGGCACTGGGGAAGGGCTGCTTACATGTGGTACATATATAGCTGGAAGGCTCATCCCTGCCCCCTGCAACACACAGAGAAAGAAATGCATTGATGAATTCAGCTGATAACCAACTCATTTATACTACAAGTTTAGAACTTCAGGCAAAGATGAACATCTAAAATGACAAGCATTTTTCCAGTGAAAAATAAAACTTCCTATAATTAGGTCAAAGTAAAATGTACTTCATTCATGAATCAAATTTTCATTAATAAAATTGCTCTTTAAATAACAGCCTATTTGCAGTATGTAACCTTTTCTGGGCTAAAAAGCAGTGAGATTAGTGTGTATGCTTTATATGCTGCGTAATACTTCTAGTAGCTGGTAAGGCCTTGGCTTATCATGTTGTCACATAAATGTAATGTACTTATCACACTTTTGACAAGTGCATTTTTACAGTCACACTGGATTGGCCCACACTGGGTCCATGCTTAAGAGGTGCTTAATCTCTCACGGAGCACAGAGTGAATCTTCCACTACAAACTGCTGAATTATTACAAGTGTGACTGCGTGTGTGTGTGTGTGGTTTACACATAGAGTTGGCATGAAGGTTGATGTATGTAAGTGAGTGAACTGAGTGAATGATTTTAAAAAGCTGTAGGTACCCCTCTAAGCAGTCTGTAATGTTTGCTGAGTTAGATATGCCAAACTCAAACTGGTAAAAATAAAAATTTCAAAAATCCGGCTAGACTAAGAAAATTAAATGAGCGTATTGAGAAAAATAGCCTCCAATACACA
>NC_048426.1:3888460-3935390 GCF_013103735.1 Etheostoma cragini | reverse complement strand
ACACACACACACACACACACACACACACACACACACACACACACAGACACACACACACAGACACACACACACACACACCTGATATTTTTTACTCCAGTCCCTAACTCAAAGCTTGCCTGTAACTAATTTCCCTCTTATTTAGTCTTATTAGGCTTTTTTTTCCACATTAATGACTAATAATGGCTCTTTTCCATTAACTTGGCCTAGTACACCATGCCAGTATCATATGCAAACATAACTCCTAAAATGTACTGTCAATTCTGATCTTGCAAATATGTTAAGCTAAATGAAAAAAGAAAAAAAAACTTTTAATAGAAAAGCAGAAAAGATACAAGATAAAAATATTTTTTTTTTTTTGCAATTTGGTGTGCGATCACCCAAAGGCTTGGGATGCCCCGACAGAATTGTTATCAATACAATTCTTCATGAGGGAGACAGAAACTACGCACCATAGCTTTTAGACAATAGAGGATCAATACAATGAGCTACTATGTTAATATTACTGGTAATAAATCTTGCTAGCCTTAAAAAATTGTTGACTCCTTTTTTGATAAAAACAGACCAAGTATGTATTTTCTGTACCAGTATGCTGAAATGTATCCTGCTATCTGCGACTGAAGTATAACAAAGGAATCTAATATCCAGTCCAGAGTTCAGCCTTTGGCTTCAGGGATTAGTGGTGACAAAGATTTGTAAGCAGCTGTGAGCATTATTTTAGCCTAAGCATTAAATATCACTGTACTCATGCTGATAGATGCACCATGTGTTATGTACCATTTGTTAAATGTTTCAATTTCAAACACAATATAGTAGGCTTGCTCTTACCTAGAATCTCATTTAATGGATATACAGGAACTTGAGTTTTAAAATTGGTATTAATTGTACAAATTAAATTAGAATTGGTAGTACAGTAAGACATACTGTATGACAAATTGAAGTGACTTAACATCAGTCTGTCAGTGCGAGACGCCTTTCTCCCACTAACTCTGGCGCTTAAAGCCTGGCCTGTTGCCTGTGTTTTGTTTGGCTCACATTCTCTCTCACACATACACACACTCACACACACATACTTGGATATGGAGGAGAAACATCTAAAAAGAAACAATAGACATTGACAAATACACACTGGCTTGCATCCCTCTATCCATCCTTCCATAGCACTTGCTTCTAGGTATTCTGTCCTCTGCACTCATCCTTCCTGGTTTGGTTTCACACAGTATAAAACTCTCATTACTGACTGATTCTAGTTTTCACTATGATTCAATTTTCCGTAATTACTGCGGCTGCGGCTAATAAAAATAGAAAGAGAGAGAACGGCTAGAAATTGGTGCGAAGGTCAACTGGCAGTTAGCGGTGTTCATTTTCATCTCAGTGTATTCATCTGGGGCGGCTAATGGCCCAAATCCCCCTCCCTCAATAAATATTGCTGGAATTACAGGTTAAATAGCTAAATTAAATCACAGCTATTACAGATGAGGGAGGGAGGGAGGGAGGGAGGGAGGGAGGAGGAGAGAGACAGAGAGAGGATTAGAGAGGGAGTCAAATCTGTGCAATTACAGAGGAAGCGCAGATCGCCGCAAAGTGTGCGATTAATGTGATGTAATTAATGTTATGTAGCGAGGGTCGGAGGAGCGGCGTCAGAGTATTGTGGTAAATTATTACATATTAGTACATCATTTTTCTCTAAAGAAGAAAAACACACTCATCTTTCCTCTTAAACTCCACTTACAGGCTTTTACATTCAATTTATAGCTTCTCTTCTTCCACTCTTCATTTTCTACCCTCTTACTTCCTGTGACACTGCCACAAGGTTTATTGAAAACCGAATTGCATCACATGAAACATGATAACACTGGTGTGTCAAGCAAAACCTCAAAACCTGCAAAGAGACTCAGCTGACAACACTTTTTTTAACTCGCCGAACTTCACTACACTACAGCACAGGATTTATAGGCAAGTACGCACACTGTGTCTACGATAGAATATACTTAACTCTGGTTCAACTGAACTCAACTTCATTTACTAGCTTTTTCACCACAGCTATTTGGTTCTTTAAACATGGAGACAATTTATGGACGCTCAAGTGGAGCCATACACCTGTGGCTGGTTGCCTTTCTTTGCAGAAACTCAAACATAATCCCCTCATGTGTTCTCCGTAGAATGTATCCTCCATACTTTAACACAGTCTTCTTTTCTTGGGTTGTCTTTCATCTTGAAAATGTTCTTAAAATGGTCAACCAGTAAAAGCTAAGGGATACAAAGTAGTGAAATCATTATTACTGTGTTAATAAGGAATTGTTTGCTTCCTGTCAATACACTGATATGTAGGCCTATGTAAATACATATACGTTATGTGGGCCACTGTCAGTATTGGATAACACCAAACCTGAACCAGCTGGGCAAAATTGGTTACTGAACTCCTGGGGGGCCCAAAAACAACAAGCTTAGTGCTTCCTTCTGATTTAATTGAAAATGTGAATGAGATTACAGTTTGTGCCACTCAAGCACAATATCAACTTTCATGACGGGGCCTTAACAGTCCTGCTTTATACCTGAGAGAGTGGCACTGTCTTTAGGTTTTTATTGCTTCATTTTGTGTCCATATTGTGCATATTGATACTAAATTGTGTTAAAACATCACACAGAAAGGTACTGTACACATTGCATAAAGACAAAAGCATGAAAATGTGTGGTTAGTTTAATAGCACATAGTTTTGTTCTTCATGTGTAAAACAACAACTCTTTTGTCACTACAACTGTCTCGAAATCTTCAATTTAGACCGTATAATAACCGTTTCACCATGATAGGATTTTGCTAAAAGTCAATAGATGAGAAATAAACATTGAATTATTACACAGCCCTATGTTGCACAACCACCTCTGATAACAAAACAATAAGGAGAAAGGTAAGTAACATTTAGCAGCTCCTTAGCTGAAAAAATTGCTTTTTTATGGTTTCTACTGTAAGTATTTTGAGTTTCTGAGCGTTTCTGTGTATGTGCAGGATTAGCCTAGCTGTCATACTATACTGTGTCTATGTCACTGTTTACACACAAACTTTAGACAACTCTAGCCACATATAGAACTGATCACTGCAAACCGCTCATATATAAAAGGCTCCAGTTTGAAAAGTAACCTAGAGACAATTAAGTCTTTCCTTAATTAAGGTGATTCAAATACAATAACAACAGTTTGAATACTGATTCATCTACTGTCTCTTATTCATCCGTCTGCCATTCACTTAATCCCTATGGTTAGGGTAGTACAGTCATCTCTTCCTCGTGTGTCCCTTCACCTTGATCTCTAAATGAAGAAGGCTTATGAACATTGTCCTGTACAGTAGCCTCCGCTCGCTCCATCAAATCAAAAGTGCATTAGAGACCCGAGCATACAGGAAGTGCAGCAGCAGAGCAGGGCTTAATGTAAGCGGAGCAATGTCAGCGTTGAGGCATTTACATACAGAACAGAGCCGACATGAGCCAAGGGGGCAGTGGCCCTGTGTGTGTGTGTGTTGTTGCATGTGTGTGTGTGTGTGTGTGTGTGTTCCCCTCTTGGCCTTTCATCGCACTTGTGAAAAGTTTCCGGACACATTTTTTTCAGTCACAAATCCTCTTCTTGCACGGTTAATTTCTTGTAGCACGGCAACAAATACATGCAAATTCGATGTGTGTTGGAAGTGTGTGAGAGAGAGTGTGTGTGTGTGTGTTAGAGAGAGAGAGAGAGAGTGTGTGTGTGTGTGTTAGAGAGAGAGAGAGAGAGTGTGTGTGTGTGTGTGTGTGTGTGTGTGTGTGTGTGTGTGTGTGTGTGTGTGTGTGTGTGTGTGTGTTTTTGTGTGTGGGTCCTCCTAATGAGATAATTTCAAAAAGCAGAGCTCATTTGGTGCCAAGTTCCCAGTATTCTTTAAGAAGTCTGTTGGTTTTGAATGAAGTGGTTTAAGAGCAGGGTTTTAACGTCATCCAACCAGCTTTTTGAATTGGCTTTAATAGCTTGCGACTAAAATCACTTACAGGACCACACAGAAGCAGCGTTAATTAAATAGCCCTAACTGTACGGAAATGAGAATCTCACACTTTTCCTCTGACAGCACAGTCAGTACGAGCTTGATCTTCTGCGTCTGAGTCACTGATTCACTACAGCGACTTCACAGCTCCAGAAGCTTCGCTCGGCTAGACTAGAAACTCCTTCTGGGGAAACTGAGTCATCTCTGAGCTCAGCTCGCCACAGATGCTGTTGGCTAAAGACCAAGAGGCAAACCCCAAACTCTCGCTGCTATACAGGCTGTTACTGTCAGCCTACATGCCATAAACATGGCATCCATTTCTTTGTGAATTATGATGTGATGAATGTGAATAAGGGATGCTTTTTTTCTTTTGTTTTCCAAAAGAGGGATAAAAAGGGGCGTGTTATTCTTAATCTCACCTAGAAAGCTCTGATTGACTCAGTTGTTTTTCCGACCTGTGAAATAGCCATCAATGAGTTGACCAGAACAGACAAAGTTTCATTACTTTACCTTAGTTACTCAGCCCTTTGTGTACGAGGCACCTTCTACTAGGGCTGAACGATTTTGGAAAATAATCTGATTGCGTTTTTTTTCCACCAATATTGTGATTGCAAATTAATGTGCGGTTATTTTTTAAGCTCTATACAAATACAACAAATAAATCATAATATAGTATGAACAACACAACATTAGATAGATTAAACAAGCTGTTCTTTCTGTATGTGATGATGACGTTAGGTGACGCATGAATTTATTATTTATTAACTTCAATCCCAGCAGTACAATGAGCAATGACCAAGCCTTGTGGAAACATTCATATGAAAGTCAGAAAAAAATCACACAAACTAAAGTTCAGATTGCAAAAATATATTGTGATACATAATGAAAAATATGTGGCTTTACCACACTTGGTAGTATTTACATTATTGTTTCCTGTAATTAACATTTGTAACATGGAGATTAGACTCTTTGAACTTTACTAGATAGATGTATAATAATAAAAGTAAAGGAAAACACACACACACACACACACACACACACACACACACTTTTTTACAGCGCCTCCAGCCCCAACCCCTCAAGTTAGCGTCACCGCTAATTTGCACTTGCTCAGAGAGGCTATCGTTGCGTTAGCAGTAGCATGCTGCCGGTGGTGTTGCCGTGGGATTACCTGTACTAACAAAATCGATGAAACACCGCGGCCACGCTGCTGTGAAAGCTCCCTGAACGTCATTTATCATAGTATGGTTGTAACCCCTCCAATCCATATCTTTATAACGGAGCTACCTAAGTGGAGCTAACCGCTAATCAGGGCTAACCGTTGCTAACCGAGCCTTGAGTTCTCTGAGCCTGTGTCCATTAACTGCATGTATGGACTCAAGCCCAAAAAAAACTCTTCATTTTATTAAAACGGCTGTAAAGGTTACACTCAGAGTTGTTTGAATGACAGAACTTTGCTCAGGGTACGGCGTAGCATGTCAAGTTGATGCTTTCTCTGCAGAGTAAATCGCAGCCTTTGAGATTAAGAAATCACGTTTTGACATATTGTGATATCATTGCAAATGCAAATAATTGTGCAGCCCTACTTTCTACCAGGTGAGCTACCCTACACCCAACACCAGACATACTTGAAAAAAGTGGATGTGGTCTTCAGGCTGAAAAAGTTCTATTGTAAGCAGCAATGGTCCCAAAATTGTCAACAGGCTAACTATACTCCAAGGCAGGTGCAGTGCTACCGACCTTGGTCACACCCTCACAGCTTCAAATGGGTCCATATAATGTCACAGGTCAAGTGGAATCAAGAATGAAAGAGTAAAGTTTGAATAGAAAATAAAAATTTGATAGATAAAAGACCAAAAAAAAGTCGGACAGAAAAGCATGACAACCTTCCAGTGGGTTATACTGCTAGTGCTAGGCTAGTGACAGTGTTAACATAGCTAGCCAGTTACTGTAGTAAAAGCACTGCTATGCTACTACTCAGGTGGCTTAAAACAATCTCATATTGAGATTGGCTTGTTTTGTATATGTGCTGTTGGCTTTAATTGAGAGTCCCTGTGCTGTAAATCCTGTGTTGTTGAGATAGAGCTGAATTCATTCCTAGATGTTGTGCTGTTGGCTTTGAGTGTAGCTGTATTGTAAATCCTGTTGCAGGGCCAGTGAATTTAGTTATTATGCTGTTGGAATCCAGCAGAGCTGCTTGATCTCGCCAGGACTAACTCCGATAAAAAGGTTAACAGGAATCAACACAAGCAGCATTTATTTTTATTTTCTCTCTCTCCCTCTGTGACTCTATGGCCTTCACTCATTTGCTTTCAGTCCGTGCAACCTTCTTTCTTCCCAGCATGATAGGGACTTCAAGATTACCACATATTCTCTGCATGTTCAGCCGACAAAGGTGTGTGTGTACACAAGCCAGCAAGGTAGGAAGAGACAAATGAATTTTAAAGGAAGGCCCAGCTGATTATAACCAAATTAGAATGCATTCAGATCATCAGGGGAGTGGAGAGTAGCAACAGGAGGTGGAAGGAAAGGAATTCTGTCTCATATGATATGGCAAGAATCAAGTAGTCCTTAGTGCAGTAGTGAAAATTAGGAGTTAAAATGCAATCCAAAACAAACTGCCGCAGTGAGTTTGTGTGCCCTGTTCACAAATTAGAGGGATTACTAGAAGAGAGTGCCAGAGCATACCAGCTAATCCCACACACTGGCCCGCACCACTGCACTTGGGGAGAGGTGTGTGTGTGTGTGTGTGTGTGTGTGTGTGTGTGTGTGTGTGTGTGTGTGTGTGTGTGTGTGTGTGTGAGGGAAGTCATAGCAGAAAGAGCTCTATAGGGGCATCGTCTTTCCCAAAACACACCCCCTGGTGCCAGCAGTGGTCCTCCTTTTCCTGGACACACACACACACACAAACACACACACACACCATGTAGGATGCCTTGGTATTTGTCAGTGTGTGTTGATGATGACACGTTGAGGTCGGGTGTGGGGGGCTAATATAATAGTTAAAGTGGCGGGACTTTGTTAGTAGTTTCAAAGGGCTCTTGCAAAATAAGAAAACGTTTTTTTCAGCTAATGTGATTCAGATGTGTTGTGTATAAGGTATAAGGTTGTATAAATTCAGAGGCTATAATACTTTGCAAGCTGAGGTCGGTGGAAATTAAGTATAAAAAATCATCTATGGGCACTACTTGGTGTTGGAGCTGTTATTCAGGTCCAGGTGTTTTCTGTATTCGGTGGGTGTAATAGAACTTGACTGGCCGACACAGAGCCCTAAACTAATGCCAATACGACACATTTGGGATAAACTGGACTGTGAGCCAGAGCTTAACACCCAACATCAGTGTTGGACCTCACTTATGCTCTTGTGGTTAAATGGGAGAAAATATCTGCAGCCAGGTTCCACATCTGGTGGAAAGGCTTCCCGGAAGAGTAGAAGCTCTTACAACAGTATATTAATGCCTATAGCTTTGAAATTAGATGTTTAGCTTTCACATATAGGTGTAATATACATAAAATGCTCTACAGTGTCACTATGTAAATTCTGGTCTCCAGCAAGAAAAGCCAGATTTTCTACCACCACCAAAATTCTCTTGCTGTTTGTCTCCACTATAAAAGAGAAATATCTTTAGTGCTTTTTTATCCGGCAAGGACGGCTCCTCTGTGGAGACTCAAAGTCTTTTGGTCTTTTGAGGTTTAGGTATTGACATCTTGTCAGGTGAAGAGTTGGCTTGGTCTTTGTAGCCATAATAGAGAAACTCTGCCATGAGCCTGATTTGACCAGGACAGCGCTCCAACACATTTTTGGATGCCTCTCTCTCTCGCTCCTCTAGGTCTCTCTGTCGCCGTCCCATCCAAATTCTCTCCCTCCTTCCCTCCACTTATATAAAGCTTGTCCAAATTGCACGCTGCCAAGTGGGAGTCTCCTGGAACACACCATACACACATACATACATGCCAGAGCCCCATCCCAGACTATGATGTAGCAGTGCCCCTTCTGTCTGAATAAGACATATTACAGCGCTGCCTGACATCGACGTCAAGAAAAGATGTCTCTTTTTCTCTCTCTGCTGTTCCTGTCTCGCTCAGTCAGTGAACCAGACGGAGTTGAGTGTAATACCAGGTTTATGAATTCAACATTATGTCCTATGATCAGCTTCACCTTTTCAACTTCCAAAGCAAAGCAGAGACCTTTTATTGTAAACGTAACCTTTAGCAGCTTTTTTAAAATATCTTCCTCCCTGTAACTGCCAGCATAAAAGACATATTGGAGTTGACTAACTTTACCCGTGGAGACGCTAAGGTGGAAAAAGAGGTAAAGCAGGGAGGGGAGAGAGGGGTAAGCCTGGGGCCTGAGTGTTATGGTCAGACTCCACTTGTTTATACAGAAATGGCAGCAAGAAGTAGGAGCAGGGAGGATGGGGGATGTGGAGGGAGGCAGGTCGAGGAGGAGAGCAGATCCAGACCAGATGGAGGTTAGAGGAGGGCATGGATGGAGGAAAGAGGGGACAGGTCTGCGCTGTGGGCCCTTATAAGGCCTGGATGACTGGAGAGCTCTGGAAAGGCAGCAGAGCCACAGAAGACATACCTGCCGCAGGGACAGGGGGAGGCACCTAAAGAGAGTTTAACAATCAAATAAATTCCTATAAAGTCATATAATCTAGCATAATACTGTTGGATTCTACTCATTTGATACAAATAATATAGGGAAATTCCAGTTTCTTGCAACTTGGATCTTATTTTCATTGTTATTTGAACATTGTGCTTTGCAAAGTCATTGTTGAGATCTTGGAACTCGGATCACTACGAGAAACATGAAAAATAAGATGATGATATATATATATATATATATATATATATATATAGAAGATATGCCATCAGTTCCATGCTGGCAGCTTAATCCCTGATTATCATTCAGTACTGAGTCTGAGTATCAATCATTTGTGTTTTTGTCAGTTGACACAGCTATGGAGACATACTGCCTGGAGATCCTTCCTTTATGTTTGCCGTCTGCGAAAAAACTAAACATTAATGACCTGTTTCAGTTTATACCTTTGAGTACAGTGAGTAGGATTGTTGCCAAAGGTCTTCCACCACATTCCTGAATAAGATTAACCAGGCGTTTCTACAAGCAACTTTTTATTGTCACTCAGACAGTCCGGCTGGTTTGCTCAGCCAATTATCTACTCCAACTTCTGACAAATGTGACGTGTAAAGGACCTGACATTATGTGGTGAGAGTTAACAGTGGTCAACAGCTGCTTGTTACCATTCACATTGGTTAAAAAGTACAGCAGCTAGTGGTTTGGAGCATGGACATGCATCTATCATAATATCCTCAACTACTAAATTGACCTACAGCCAAACCACACCTGTATTTTTCAGATATCTATTTTGGAATTTTTGTACAGTTTATTTTCCATTTGCTTATGTTTGTTTTCAGATGTAATTGGTGGATGGAATATTCTAGACAAAATATATAAGCCTTAACATTTTTTCTTAGAGGAGAAAAGAAGGAAAGGAGCTCCTTGGTACCCTTGCTGTCTCCACACTACCTGGAAGCAGGCCTGCTCCCATAACCACTCCAAGCTGTTTTTATTTGCTGAGCCTCATACCATCTCTCTCTCTCTCTCTCTCTCTCTCTCTCTCTCTCTCTCTCTCTAACACACACACACACACACACACACAAACACACACACACACACACACGTCTGAAGTGTCGTCTAGAAAGTCTGCCCCATCTCTTAAAGGAGAAATTCACTGGTTTTGTTTTACAGCTCCATTAACACATCTCTGACAAAACAGTAAGTCTGACAGATGATCAGTAAAACGTATTATGTATCACCCAAAACAAAATCTAAATAAAATTACAGATACAGATTACAAGTTCTGTACCAGGCTAACACACGCCACATCCTGCAGCTGCAACACATGGCAACATGCAGCAACATCCTGCGGCATGCTACAATGCGCAGCCACAATCTGTAACATGCTGGGACATGCTGCAACACATGCTAAAATAAGTCAGACCATGATACAGCTTCCTATGGAATGCTCTGACACACCAGGCCATTTCCCTCTGCATGTTTGAAAAATATAGATCTGCAAAAGGAAGGCGTAAAGGGTTGGACGACTAAAAAAAAACACTCTGTCATATGAGGACATGGCTCTCTGAGAGGCCTGGAAGGAGCGAGCACGGTGCAGCCTAAGTCATAGCTCAGCGGTCGTACAGCAGCCAAACACAACAAATATGGGAGCAGAAAGTGGGGGGAGACAGATGACGAGTGAAATGGGGGAAAGAATGCTTTAAACTCATCTTTTAGAAATAAGTTACCCACGAATATTTTGGCACAAAGAAATGAAGCCTGGCTGGTCAGTGGGCTCACCTCTCAAATTTTTCAGTTCCTCAGTTCCTCTTGCATTTTTCAATGCAAGAAGGAACTGAGGAACTTTGCCTGCATTTTAATCCAAGGAACCTAGACCTTATTTTGGGTTATAAATCCTAGTTCTTACCCAAAAATACAATATGCACGTACCCAAACACTGCAATCAGAGATCCCTTAAGGTTCTTTTTAGCATTGTTTGTGGTTGTGCCAAAACCTAGAAAAGGCTCTGATTCTAATGGGCGGGTACTTTTCTAAATGATGAATAGTCTAGAAAACTACAAAAGAAACTAATCTGAAACCTAGGCTTACCTATTCATTTAATGAAGCTATGTACTGAAGGCTTCCAAAGCAGAAGGAGATAAACAGAAATTTCTCGAGGTAGTCAGTCATCACTACTTTAGGAAAAAAAGTAGTCAAAAAGTCAGTGACTTTCCACTTCTGCACATGACTTTAATTTAAACATCACAATGAAAAACTGGCAAAGAAAAACCCCAAAAACAATTCTGTTGTTGTCTCTTCATCTACCAAAATTGCATGTTGAGGGAAGTTGCTTTAAATCCATAACCAAAAGTCTAATTTAAAATGTGTGGTTCCTCAGGAATAAAAATGAAATGTGCTAAAAGGCTTTCTGTTCCTGAGTGTATTTTCTCGGGCTCCTAAGTGCATTGGCAATCTATTTGAGGTGTGTGTTTGTATTTGTGGTCTAAGTGTGCTTCCATTTCCTACAGAATGTATGTCATACACACACACACACACACAGTAATGTGGCTAGTGCCAGTGTTGGTCAGAGCTGATCACAGCCTGCTCCACTGCTCATTAGACTCAAGTACTGACCATTTAGGTCAAGGCGTCCACTGCTGGATCTCTTCTGTGTGTGTGTGTATGTGTGTGTGTGTATGTGTGTGTGTGTGTGTGTGTGTGTATGTGTGTGTGTGTGTTTGTGTGTGTGTGTGTGTGTGTTAGTGTGTGTGTGTGTGTGTGTGTGTGTGTGTGTGTGAATGCTTTGTCAAGCTGTTGCAGTCAAGCTCACATCAAGCTACCCTGGATGCACTGATCTGATTTCCCTTGCTAGCGAGACTCCTCACCACAGCCAGCCAGATTCGGTTCTGGGCCGGCGATCATGAAGGGGGGCCGAGGCCCGCCGGCTGCTGCCGGTCACACTTTATCCAATGACCAATCACAGCTGGGGGGAGACAGAAAACACTTCAGATCCTGCGGTTGTTGTAAAAGCGCTCATGGGTGGCCGCGTATTACTGCAGTGTACCTAAGCATCTTGATGACATAATAATGTGCTGTGGGGCAGGGGGAACAAAAACAATGGAGAAACCCTCTGGTGATTAAGCAGCTTTGGACAGGAAGAGAGAAAACACTGCGCCTGCCAACCTGCAATTTTCTCCCAGGTTTGCTTTTTATCTGGAAGCCTTCAAGTGGTGCCAAAAGGGCAGTTAAGGGATCCTGTGGTTGGCCGGGAGTGTCGATAAATGGGCCAAAAATGTAGCTGTGTGTCAGGTACAAGCAACAAAGTGTGTGCGGACACTTTGACGTAGCACACGAGCATTCCTCGTCATGGATATAGGGAAGCACGCGAAGATGTTTCTGGAACTAACAATCACGGTAATCCTTCTGTAAGATTTTTTTTTTGGGCATTGTTAGGCCTTTATCTAGATTGAATGGCTTAGACTTGAAAGGGGGGGGGGGGGGGGGGGGGGGGAATGACCTGCAGCACAGGGCCGCAGGTTGGAGTCGAACCCGCGGCTGCTGCATCAAGGAGCAAACCCTATTACATGGCCGCCTACTACACCAGGTAGGCTAACCAGGGGCCACAATCAAATTGTGTGCAGTACTGCAACACATAAAGTGAGCTTCATCTTTCCCAGTACAGAAAGGAGAGCAAAAAGAAGAGAGACGATCTGCCTGTTTCTAATCAGAGGGCTTGTACTGCCAGCTGTTGGCCCTCAGCCAGCATTGTTTACCCCCAAGCTCGCTCTGAATGGCAAATTAGCCCAGCAATGGTAGTCTAACCAATGGTGGAAAAGACTGTTCCCACATGGTTTCACATACACATGCTCTAACTACCTAAATAGAAAACTAAATAAGATTTAAAATGCCTTTTTTTGCTTTCCTGGGAAACAGGGCACAGTTTGCTTTCTCGGGAGAAAAACTATGCGTGTTATTGATTGATTTACAGATGAAAAAAAGCAAGATGGCAGCAGCCCAGCTCCTCTCCACCGGCCCTCTTTTTGTTATCTGTGATGTTGCCCAAAGAAATCAATACAACAACTGTAGCTAGCAAGCTTTGTTTATCTTTTCCTCTAAGTGAATAATTCAGGGGTGTCAGCAGGGTGAGGCGAAGCTTTGATACAAACGAAAAGGTTTGGTGTTCAGGGGGGGAAATCTAACCCCCGCTCTTCTTTCCTTAAAAGTCTGGAGGAGATGAGAGATGCTGAAGGCAGCTGAAAATCTGGATCTGGGTGAAAGATGGAGAGAGACCGCTGCTCTGGTTTTAGCGCACCACCACCAAGAATGTCCCTCGCACAAAATAAATAGATGAATATGAGTGCTGGAGACAGCAACATCTGCTAAATATTGGGTGAAGGGAAATGCCAGTAAAAGTTAGTGGCGCTGCAGTGGTGGAAGGGGTGGTGCTTAATGGTTTTAAGAGGTGGTAAAGGGCTAAACAGTGCTATGGGATGCTACAGGATTTTAAAGGGGAAGGAATGGCTTCTATTGTTTTCCACGTCTTTGTTTTGAGGATGCTAAAGGAGGTGGAAAGTGAGGCTAAGGGGTATGCTTGAAACACATAGTAGGTACAAAGTGCTGCACATGTACAGTAAGGGCAAAAGGGCTTAAAGCTGTCCCAAATAACCACCACGACAACAAAAATCATTCAGGCTGGACATACAGCTGACAAAGTGACAGAAGTAGTCCTGTGAAGAATGTAATATTAATATAATTAATGTAATTAATAAGCCTAAAGAAGCCTGAGGGGTTTGCAAAGGTTTAATTGGGGTATAGGGTGGGACTGAATCCTATGTGTTAACCCAAATAAAGGCTCATGCCCATGACATGACACAAACAGGAAGGGTTTAAATTGCTGTTGTGTCAGAAGCTTTGATCGTGAGTCATCCATCCTCACGTGTAGCCCGGGTGGTGTTAGTATGTGAAACTGGGGACACTTAAACCCTCCTAAACAAGGGGATCAACATGTATTTGTCAGGCTATGCCACCCTCGGCTGCATGCACATATACACACACATCCACAAAAGTGCATGACAAGACAGCAAACATTTCCAGCAAAGTCGCTAAACCTCAGTGTCCCACCTTCACCACGGACACACAAAGCCCTCAGTCCCTTGTAATTGAGGTTTAAATCCTTTCCTAACATCCCTCCATCCCTCACTCTTCACCAAACATGGATTGCGCCGTCACAGGGCCCCTAATCCTTCCCAGTTTAACCAAGTGAGAAATTAGCTTTTGTTAAGTGGTGATTTGGCCGGTGCTAAACGCCAACAGCCCATTGTAGAGGAGAGGGGCAGTAATGAGTCCCCCCAACGCAGCAGAAAACTGTGGTAATCCCATCCCGTCCGTGCGGCCTGGCTGGAGCTGCGTGCTACTGTGCAGTACAATATCCTCAAGTTGTTTTTAGTCATGATCTATGTCTGTGTCGGTTTTGTCCAAAGAGGTTTTTTAAAGCATCAACATGTCAGCTTGGCTACAGAGGCTTGCCTTATATGTACTACCTGTTTGTGTGTGTGTTTGTGTGTGTGTGTGTGCGTGCGTGCGTGCGTGCGTGTGTGTGTGTGTGTGTGTGTGTGCGTGTGCGTGCGTGTACATGCGTGTGTTTAATATGCAGCCCCCCCCCATCTTTCTGCCTACTCCAACTTCAGAAACCTGGTATGTAGAGTTGTAGTGAAAGCTGCCAGTGTCAGGTTGATAGAAGAACCTGGGAACCAAGGAATTCAGATCCTCAAAGACGCTGAGAAAGAGCAGGCGGCTCTGGCAGGAGGAGACAAGACAAAGCACAGCGTTGCCTCTCAGACTCAGCGGGGAGAACTCTGCCACAGAAAATCCCTGCTACTTGTTCTCAGTCCAAGCACAATTCAGGAGTTAATTCACAGAAATCTGCAATGGCGGGGTGTTACATTGGAGAGGAGGAGATATTTTAAGGCGACGAGCAAAGAGTTGCTAGTGAGAAAGTTGATAGTACAGTTCTAACCTATGAAGTAAGACACAAGGAGTTTGATGTATTTATATGGAACACTGTAACTCTTTGCACCTTAACTGATACGTATAAGCTTCCACAAATAAAAATGCAAACCTTTTCTTAGAAATTAAGACTGTTTCATGCTTTCCACCCAGTTCTCTTTTTAATTATTCCATTCTAAGTGTAACTTAGTAATAATAAAATGTGCTTTAATATAGGTTGACCTGTTATCCAAGCATCAATCAGTGAAGCATATTACAAATAATAACTAATAATAATATACATTATTTATATGTAAATATTGTGGATCATTACTTCAACTGCAGATGGGATATTTCTAGATATGCCAGGATGTGACTGCCACCTTCATTCTGTTACTGAGAATAAAAAGACATGTTTGGTACTGGGGAAAGGGGTCGGCTGACTGTAAGAATGGATCATATGGAGCTCCAATCCAGCGTAGTCTGCCATGATTAAAATTACTTTATGAGTCTGCAAACACAAAACTGAATGTGCCTCTAGAGACATTTTCACAAATGATCACACTTCTTACGGAAAAAAAAAACACTACATCTTTTACAGACATGTAACATGTTCAACGTACACACAAGACCTATGCCTGTGCACACACACACACACACACACACACACACACACACACACACACACACACAGGAAACTGAAAGCAGGCGACACAGTTTCTCTGTTGACATACACACGCTGCAGCCTACATAGCGTACAAAGGCATGGAGAATGAGTGTGGGGTGCAGCCTTTCCTGGAGGGCCTGGGTCCTGAAATATCATCAGCACTGAGTCCAGATGAATGCAGAGGGAAGTGTAGCTTTGCATCCAGCCATTGTCACCTCCACAAAGCTTCACAATCAGCCTCCATCAGCCTTTCTCCTCTTTTTATTCACTTTCACATTCTACCTGTCTGACAACAGCTCCTAGCTCACGGACACAATTGGAACCTGCTACCACTTTATCGCCTGATCTGATCTCTCCGAGTCACAAAAGCCAACACGCTATATGAAAGCCTCTCCCATAGACAGAGTGATTATTTACAAAGGAAGCTAGTGAAGCGATTATTGTGTCAGTTCTTTTACTGGACTGATTTTACAAATTGTGGCTGGACTTTAATTTAGTCTCTGCAATTATATGGTAAGTCTTTTTTTATTAAGTCTTTATTTTTGTCACTTAACTAAAAAATGAATTTGTTTAATTATTAATACTGTTTGTTATTTGATTTCAAAAAGAAGTCAGGAGTTTGGGTGAGCAAAGTGATTCTTAGCTATTCATAGTTATTAATGCCCCATAAAGAGCAAAGTGAAACTGCAATAAAAAAAATAATATTGGATGAACTTCAGTGTTCTGCTCCCCAAAATGCACTGAAATACAGCTTTGGAATATCCTTGCTCAACAGCAGGTCCTTATGGGGCACTCGTATTGATAAGGTTGTATTAAAAAAATATATATTTTAAAATGTCTGTCATTGTTCCTTAATTTAACGGTTTCAGACAACAGAGTTTATAGTTAAAGCGCCCATATTCTGCTCATTTTCAGGTTCATAATTGTATTTTAAGGTTGTACCAGAATAACTTTACATTTTCAAAAACACCTGATTTTTGTTGTACTGCACATAGCATGGATGGGTTTTTTCCAAGTTTGTATGCATGTGGCAGCACCACGGACCCAAATGACACATTGAATCCCAATATTATAATAATATAGGCCCTTTAAAAAGTTTGAAACATGTCATAAAGGGTTTAAATGTGAATAGCATGTGCTGTAGTATGTGTAATTTATCTTAGCATGTGGACAAGTAAAATTTTCTTGGGGTTCTTTTCTTCAGAAAGCCCAAAAACAGCCCGCAGGTGTAACACCAGGACATTGTCTCTCTATACTCAGAAAGTATTCCACATGATGCAGAAGAAAAGATGTTTTACATTTTCATTAAGCCAACAGAAGAGAAATAGCTAGATGGTTAGCATGGGGAATTGGCACCTACAGAACCTACAGGGAAAAGACTTCACTCTGATTGACAGGTAATCAGTAGAACATGAAGAGCAGAACAGAAACCTCTCATGAGTTTGCGCCACTAAAATAGAAAAAAAACGAAAAAGAGTCTAATTCTGTCGTTACGCTCAAACGAATCAGACTACCAAGGAAAAAACACACACATTTGCTCTCCTTTTCACCAGCGTTCTCCACCATGCTCAATGTTTTTTCACATCTAATAAAAACACACATGACACATACATTCAAAGCTTTCCGCCTAAACCACAAGTTAAGGCCAAAAGAATACCATAAATAAATGGCCAAACTCTAGAGGGACCACGAAAGAACTCTAACTGGGTTTAGGGGGAGATTTGTTAAACCTGATCATCCCTGTGGGGTAGTAATATATAAAATGCTATAAAGCCCGCATAGTTTGAGAAGCTGAGAGCAAAAAACATGAAGAACTGAGAGTAAACAACAGATTAACAAATGGATGGCACCCTGTGTGTGTGCATGCAAGCACGTGCGTGTTTGAGTGTGTGTGTGTGTGTGTGTGTGTGCTTCTCCATTACTCTCAATCATTATTTCAAGTCATGGACAGACATAGAAAGGCGCTACCTTCAAAATCAAACCACAGCCACTCTGCACCTCCCTCCCCTCCCCCACCCTGCCTTCATCCTCATTCACGCGTGCACATGGAGCCTCGTCCACCAATCTCATTCCAAACGCCAGGACATCAATTTTCGCAAGTCGCCGAAAATTACCATGCATGAATGCAAAAAAGGCTGATCAGGAGTAATTAACACGGCTTCATATGCAAATTGTATTAATGCAGAACTACAAAGTCATTATGCAAATGAGGATTTCATCGAGCCTCTTGACAAATACTCCCAGCTCCAGCCATCTAGCAGCCGGGATGGATGAGAAGTCTGCTCGCTCAGTTTAGACTGGAGGGATGCATGTGTGTATGCATTTAGTCTAGTTGGCACTGGTTAGCTCTGGTGGCTAGCTTTGCGTGTGTGTGTGTGTGTGTACGCGCGTGTGTGTGTGTGTTTTTGTGAGTGTGTGTGTGTGTGTGTGTGTGTGTGTGTGAGTAAGATACATGGGCTAGTTTATGTGTGTAAACTGTGTGTTTAGGGAAGTGGCTGATGGCTGTGCGGCAGAGTAATGAACCTGAGATCCAGGGGATGGATGGATGGAGGGGAGAAGGGGGTAAGATGATATGAATATGCATGATGCTCACTGGCTTTGATGATTAAAGACAATTTTAATATTTAAATGAGTGCATGCAAAGTGATTAACGCAGCAGAGAGAGGCGACGAGGCGAAAATCGCAAAAAGGGATTTTGAAAATGCTAAGAAGCACATGAGATGCCGATTTGCCTTTGCATGCTCTATTAATGGCTCTTTCTTTCTCACCGTGTGTCTATGTATGTATTTCCATGCGCTCTTTCTGTCTTCTCCAGCCTTCATGTCTTGGTTATTTTGCCTATAAGCATCGGTATGTGTGTGTTTGTGTCCAGGATGGTGGATTTCCAGAGGAAAGGTAGAGTATCACTTTAGAAGAACTGGATGGAGGGAGGAGTAAGGGGAAATGAAGAGCACGCACACACACACATGCATGAAAATACACAGAGCAGAGGTCAGAATTTCAGGAGGGATGATTAGTTGTGGTGAAATGTCTTTAAGTCCGATGCTGGCTAGTAAAGCATTAGCAGCATGTTCAGTGGTGTAGAACTCCTTTCATTATATCATTACTAGGGGGGCATAGGAGATTCGTCAGAGAAGCCCTCATTGGAAACTGTTTGGGAAAGGGCAGGCGCATGACAAAAAACTCTCACGTCCTCCATTGTTTTATTAAACGTCATGCCCGTAGCGCCAGTAGCTCACTGGATGCTGATTCACAAATTCACATGTCTTGTCAGATGGCTTGCTAGGCACTGGTGCGCATACATTTAGGTTAGTGGGAAGCTGTGTCAACTGTATGGCTTGACTGCAGTTTACATGCAGCTACCAGGGCTAAGCTAGCTGGTCCGTGAATACCTCCAAACTGTAGGCCGGCTGGTTGGTAAACCACAAAGGCCTGCTTTCTATTTCTACAGATGTTCAGTACAGTTAAAATAGGGTTGTTCCATTACAATCCCTGTACACCAAAACAGTACTTTTTTGATAAATATTACATTTCTCTAAAGATATTTTTCTCAGTCAACAGAAGAAGCCTGATATCTCAAATGTTGAATAAAGAGAAGCAGTCATACAACTTTGCCTGAATAGAAAACTAACGATCAGTCACTACCTGATCAAAGAATGAGTAAATACAGTTCCGAAGAAATACGATCAATGTTGGCTTTTAGAACGTGATAGTTTTCGATACTCGGAGCTTCAGATAAACTTTAGTCAGTCTCTAAAATGTTTTGTGGAGTGATACTCAGCCCTACATGATGCACAACATGTAATATGTGGGTGTAGCAGCTATGGAGTGGTTTGGAAGGCACGTTGAATGAACACGACCATGTCACAGAAAGTAATTTATTAACAATTAATGTCATAAATTGTGCTATAGAGTATTATGTAAAATAATCAAAAACTACTTGTGTGTGTGTGTGTGTGTGTGTGTGTGTGTGTGTGTGTGTGTGTGTGTGTGTGTGTGTGTGCATGCGTGTGTGTCCCTGTCCACATCCTCTTAGGCCTATTAAAAATGCATCAGGACTGTACTGACACAGACACACAAACACCCTAACCGAAACTAGCCAAAAGCACACAGGATACAGAGGGCGAGAGAGGTAAAGAGAGGCAGGGAGAGAGAGAGAGCAGCAATACAAACCAGAGTAATTACTACTTCAAAAAGGCCGGTGCTCCATCCGAGAGGCCTTCCAGCTTTATTGAAACAAGGCAAAAAAAAAAAAGAGCAGCGGGTGCTGTAATGCCTCTAAGTACAGACTGTTATATCAAACACACACACACTCACACACACACTCACACATATTCTGTGCCACAGCTCTTTGTTAAGTCTTTGTGCAGTTTCATTTGGAAGATAAATAAGCATATGGTAAATATTTTAGGGACATGCCGATGTGCTCAGTCATTATTTATTGAAGATGTGTGTATGTGTGTCCATGTGCATAATGTTTACATAAGATTCAAACATGCCCTCTTGAAAATGCTTTTTTTCATTATGTGTGTGTTTTTCTCGTGGCTCGCTCTGCATATTGCACATCCTGTTTGAAATTATGCGTATTAATTATTCTCTTTTTCAGTCTAATGATCAACGCTGTGTGTGTGTGTGTGTGTGTGTGTGTGTGTGTGTGCGTGTGTGTGTGTGTGAGTGAGAAACAGAGAGAGCTCCTTGTCTCAGTCTGGGTAAGTAACATTGTGTGTGAAAGACATAGAGAGAGAAACGGAGGGAAAGTCAGCTGGGAAAAAACGACAGAAAAAGCGGGTGAAAAGCAGAAGTAGAGGTAGGCAGCACACACACACATACGCCCGTCAAATGGCTCTGTCAGATTAAAAGGGTGTCATCATATCTGAGTTTGTCAAAGCTGCACGCCCCTTCATGCTTGCATGTGTGTGTGTGTGTGCATACGTGCTGGTGTGTGTGTGTTCCTCTCTACTCCAACTAGACGTAGTGTAATTTCTGAACTAACTAAAGCCTAGATGACAAGGCTTTAAGGGCAGCACAGCACTGTGTCAGGTGGTGATACACTCCTTGGGGATATGTTTACACTACGTGGATGTATGTGTGTGTGGCTTAAAGTAAAAACGATATGTTTCCTTCTCTTTTCTCTAATCCAAACTGTCAGGATTCCACCTCCGTGGACTTGTATCTAACCCGACTGACAGTCGGCTGGGGAGACAGGAGGGTGTGTGACCACAAGCTTGTCTGTTTAGATTCCCAGACCCAAAGACAAGGTGCACTTGAGCAAGGGGAACTTGAACCTGCTAAATAGTAGAAAACTATGGTGGCACTGGTACTAGTTTATTTGAGTGTGGGTATTTTTGGAATGTGAAGTGTTGCATTTGACAATGACGCTTTTGTAGCTCAAATAAAGAATAATATCTTTGACAGTGTTAGGGCACGGTCACACGTGGGCAAATGAAGGCGAGTGGCCATCACCTTTGTTGAGTTGCCTTAAGTACGTGGCCTAAAGGGAGAGAGTTTTTGTGTCATAAGATGCTGCTTTCAGATAGATGTTCTCCATGTTGTATTCCCTCCCTTGCCCACACGCATTGGCCTACTGACGACATTTATGGCTATCCTTTATTTCCAGAAGACGGGATTAAGGAAGAGGAAGAGGAGGAGAGCTGATGGTTGTTAGAAATATGTTCCATAACAGAATTACACATGGCTTGCAGGACTTCTAATACATTGGCTGCATGTCGTTCCCCCTCTCTCTCCCCTCACCTGTCTTCAAGCTATTCTGTCTATTAAAGGCCATAAAAGCCCCAAAAAAGACTTTTCATATTTTTACTTAACCTAACCTAAACTTCTGAGCTCCCCGATCACTTTCCCCTTTTGTTGTTGTCTCTCTCTTCCTGCTCTCTCGCCCCCTCCGCTATGCCCCTCTCCTATTTCCCCAGGTAATGAAAGGTGTAAAAATCTATTGGAGGAAAAGCTTGGTCCCCTCCCGACCCCCACCCCCCTCCGCTGAGCGTGTTCTCTCCAAATTAAACTCTGGCTCGATTAATAAACCCTTCTGTCCTCTCCTCGTGTTAATAAGGTGCTAGTTGGCCATATTTCATGTGGAAATTGTGAAATACCGAGGGTAATTTTGAAACATAAAATGTTATTGGAGCAATATAGTTTACAGTTGCCGCAGTGCACGTCCAATTGAGCCGCTAATATGTTTTTGCTTTTAATGTGAAAATCATTGCGCGTTCTATTATGAAGAAATATTGTGCAATTACATTTTCAAGCCTTTCGTTGCTGCACATGTGGCGTTGATTTCACAGGAGGACTCCAGAGAGATATATTGCAAGCATTTAAACACGGGAAAAAATCTACCTATGCACATAAATATGAATAATGCCAAACTAATGACATGACCAACGCCGATCAATTAGAGCACACGCTTGAGTGCGGCTCGGCAGACACTCTGAGGTTGTATTAGAGCTATTCACACCCTCCTCCTGCTCAGATGTGTATGCATTAACTGTAAAGCCGTAGCACAGTTACAGACCTAAGAGCCGGGCTTTCAGAGGTTCAGATGGCTGTGCCGTCTACACCAGCGCTGGGCAGGTGCCTAACACAGCTGTAAAATATTGATGAAGTTCAGGCCCGAAGAGTGTTTTACAGCGCAGGCCAAACCGCAGACTGACTCTGTTCTCCTCCAATGCACTACACGGGGAAACAGAGTCAGGGGGGTCACCTGTGAGCGCATTTCCTCACGTGGTTTCGAGGCAACATTTCCCTCCAAGTTCAGTCGCAAATGAAATGTTGCTACAAATAGAACAAAGCAGGAGTGTTGCAATCCCAAGAATCCCGAGGTACTTCCAGCTGACAAATCAGGGCATTGATCGGTATTGGTTGAGCTGGAAAGCTAAAGATATTATGTGCATACATTTGTATATAAATCTATTAACAAATGTATTCATGCCGTGCATGTGTATTTATTGAACAAAAGATTTTGTTAGAATAATTTGTTGGTGCAAGTTGTTTCACATAATTTTGTACATAAATCATTCATCATCATTGTGTTACTTCCTTTTTAAAAGAACAAAACAAATTTTACATACTTTTATTATTTGCCAAATATCCATATTCACATAAATACTAATGAACAAGCAATGGCATTGTTGTGACTTAACCAGATAAGAATGGTCCGTCATTGATTTTCCAATCCTAGTAATTGTTTATGAAACACAGTTTTTTTGGATGGAATATACCTCTGGAGCTTGGGACTGGTATACTTATTTGTTCAGGAGGTTAAAATAAAACAGGGTCGGGGCGCCCGGTCAGCTCACCTGGGAGAGCGTGCGCCCCATTAACAGAAGCTCGGTCCTTCGACCTGCAACCCTTTGCTGCATCTCATTCCCCTTATCGCTCCCCTTTCAAGTGTAAGCTTTCCTGTCAAATAAAGGCCTACACTTACAAAATAATAATCTTTAAAAAATAAATAAATAATTTTGAAGCAGCCTCAATAGTCTTATTTGCTGGAGTGTGTGTCCGAACTAGAAAGGGTCAAGCATAATGTTGGCTTCCATGCTTTTCTGAAAAGAAACATGATGCTGGATTTAAAAAATAACCACTAGGTTGAGATGCTATGAGTATGAATGGCAACCGTCCAGATTTACTCTGTGCCATCATATGCAAACAGCCCTACTGGCTTACAATACGCAGTGTTTTATTTCAACTGCAAAACAATACTGTCTAACTAGAGTTTTTAACATGCTTTCATCTTTCAGAGGTTTGTATCTAGGAGTCATTTTAGCACCTGCTGGTTGTTGGCGAGAACCTGCTGTCAAGTTCTGGTCCAGCAACCAGTGACCTCTAAGAAGGCAGGACAGCTGAGAGGACTTCACGTCGCAGGCTGAAATATTCTGCTCCTCCCCTCTGGCTTTCTTTGAGCGTCTTGACTGGTTTGAGAGATAACTGCTGGTGATCTCCCCCCACCCAAACTGCTCCCGTACCCCTCCGGATGGGGGAGAAACTAGCCTCATTTTAATCCCTTTTTCTGTTTTTTTTTCCTCTCCTTCTCCTTGCGTGTTTTTTCCCCCTTCCTTTGCTTATTTGAATTTTAATGAGCTTTTCACCTTTTTAAGCAGATGGCTTAGGCTGGATTTCTCCATGAAAGTCGGGGTGAGTCTCTCTGTCACGTTTTGCACAATTTGTTTCAACTAGCTGAGTCCTTGAAGGGGTTTAGGGCTTTGAGTGGGTAATGTGCCTGTCTCTCCCTTCTTTCTCGTTACTCCCTCGCTCTGTTGTCCACTCGCGCTATTGAAATGAACATCTCTCTCTCTCTCTCTCTCTCTCTCTCTCTCTCTCTCTCTCTCTCTCTCTCTTGCTGGGGAGGATGGGGCAAGTCTCAACAGGATGCCTTCACAAAGCTGAAAAGGTAATTTATGTATGGGTAGGTGCAGTTAAATATAAAAAAAGTTGTGTATTTAGGGTAATGAAAGAGCTGGATTAGTTCTCTAAAGGGTGTGTGTTCATCGTGCCTACCTGCCGGTGTGTTCTCTTGCTTCGGGCAAATTCCTTTGATGAGCGTCCTCTCTCCCCTCACACCTCTCCCCACCTCCTCCTCCTCTGGTGTCACCTGGATGCCAATCTCCACCGGCTCCACCACCTTCCTCAGCTCCACCCGCTGTGCGTTGTGATGAAGGCTCTGCAGAGTCGGACTCCCTCCTTCTCCTCCCCGGTCGCTCATCTTGTCGTAGCAGCCATTGGCCAGCAGCGGCGTTTGGCACTGCTTCTTCTTGTGCTCAATGAAAAGCACGATGTCGCCCAGCGGGAAGGTCATCTGGCACTGGCCGCAGGTCAGCAGGTCGTGGTCGGCGTGGAGGCCGGATGGCAAGGCGTGGGCCAGACTAGGGTCCAACGGGTGGGGAGGTAGGCGGAGCGGGTGGAGGGATAGAGAGCTGGAGAGCAGGCCGCCATCTGGATGCTCAACCTCCTCTGTACAGCAAGAAAAACAGAAGAGACATGAAAGATGTAACACCTGGACATTTGCTAAACTGTGTATAATTATGAGTATAATATTGTTTGGGAACCACTCATCCATGTGTTCTGGTAAAACTGTTGACAGAGCTCCAGAAGTCAATGGTAACTCTTTAGCAGAAACTACTGTAAATTGGGTGGTATAGACACAATGCAGTGTACATTTAAATTCCACAAAGTAACGTTGATCAGAGTGCTGCAGTGGTTTTTTTCAGCGTTAAATCCTCGAGTTAACAGATTTATCCAGTTTGGTCCAGTATTGCGACTATGACTACCGTTAAACTGAAGGGTAAGAGAAAGAGAAAGGAAGGGAAAGAGCAAATGCTGGAAATTTTGGAAGGGAAAGAGCAGTCAGATATCAGATGTGTGGTAGAATAACACACGTAAAAGCCTTTCTGAACAGGATAAAAGGGTGGATTGGTCTAGATTATTGCTTGCAGGAACCAAACTGAAGGACTGAGGAAATCTGCAGAAAAAGAAGAAGTGACCCCAGAGGTAATATCTCTCCCTCCCTCCCTCTGTCCCTCCCTCGTTCTCTCTAATATAAGATGATGGATGAGCAGCAGGTTGGCCATTTGTCTCAGGATCCACATTAGAAATGCAAACACATTTGGGATGGCAAATGCAGATGAAGGCTTCCAGATGGAGCAGCCCACCTCACCATCTACCTGCTTCGGGCCTGCTTTACAATACGCCGCTCTTTCACCTGTTTAGCCCTCTGCTTTTCACACTGGAACCACATCAAATCTGCAATCACATAATATCTGGTGGGCGCCAAGGTGTTTAATCTTAAGTTTTTATTCACATTTGTGCTGTAAAAAGTCCTCTACAAGTTGAAAAAGAAAATTTACTGTCTTGTTTAAAAGAAGTACTAACTTCTACAAGAAGTAAATGATAAACAGTAAAAGTAAAACAGTACTTGGCAAATAGCCAATCAAATTGCGGCAAGGCAAGAGGCACTCAGCCCCATTTGGCATCAAATTTGTGTCATCCTCTTTATTGCCAAAGGCTTTGGGCATGCGCCTTGTTGTTTTCCTACATTCAGGGCACTTTACAATGTGAGTGTGGTGCTTTCATCCCCAGAAATCTGCCTCTTAAGCCAAGTGCAATTAAAAGACCATAAAACTATTATATTTCACCACTGACCTTTAATTATAGATTCATGGGTGGGCTTTACCCCTTAACCCTTGTGTCATCCTTCCGGCTCGAACACATTGTTCGCTCTTCATTGTTTTTATTTCAACGTTTTTGTAGCATTTTCGACAATTTTACCAATAGTTTTAAACTCATTTTTTGGAATTCATGATCAATACACCACATGTAGCCTACATGAAATTATACCTAACTTTTGAGGTAAAAAGCAAAAAGTATGCATAATTCTAACTAATATATAAGATAAAAGTGACGTATGTTAATGGTTTATCACAGACTGTTGAAGTGAGGTCAGAATAATTATATACAATTAAATAAAACAACACAAATTCAATAAAATTTGGGGAACCCCTGTTGTTTTAGTAGTTATAGCAATATAAATAGAACAATAAGTAACTCGTACTGCTCTAGTTACCACAATTAAAATATTGATAAAAACGAGACAGAAAAACAAAAAAGGAACAACACCAAAAATAAAAAATGTATTTACACACATGTACATACAACAATTATATTAAGCTAAACCTACAGTAAGTAAGGATGTGGGTGGAACTCAGGACAGATACATTAACAAAAAGTGCAAATATTAAAATAAATCATAATTTGATTTACCTAGTAATAAGAAAGTTAAAGTTTAATATACAAAGAAATGCATAATTATTGCATGCATCTATATCACCTGATCATCCTCATCAACAAAATACAACATATATACATACCTAAAATATAGAAGGAGGCTCTAATTTGGGTTAAAGTTTTCTGCTCTAATAATTAGTATTCATTTGTATTGCTACGTGTGAGTGTGTGTGTGTGTGTGTGTGTGTGTGTGTGTGTGTGTGTGTGTGTGTGTGTGTTTGTGTGCGTGCGTGTGTGGCTGTGTGTGTGCAGGTATAGGTAAATTGTGTCTGAGCTGTGTCACATCTCCACAAACCAACTGCACTGCTCCTTCTGCTTGTGTGTGTGTGTGTGTGTGTGTGTGTGTGTGTGTGTGTGTGTGTGTGTGTGTGTGTGTGTGTGTGTGTGTGTGTGTGTGTGTTGCAGGTTTTTACTGTTTGCATGTGCACATCTACACCATGGGTATGCACACACATACTGTTTGCATTGTTTGTGCACGCGCGTGTGTGTGCGTGCGTGTGTGTATGTGTTTGTGTGTGTGTGTGTTTGTGGCCTGCAGGCTGCAGCCATCTGTCCTCCGCTTTTGAAAGGAACAGCAGAGTGCATTTCTCTGGTAATACACGTTAGAGAGAATAAAGACAGTGCGCTCATCTGGAACAAACACACTCTACAGTTACACTGACCCCTGCAAACTTGACTCCATCACAGAGATTAATGATTATCATAATATGATTAAAAAAAAAAAAAAGACAGCCAAACCTCAAAATACACAGCTGGCTTCCTGTGTGTGTGGAGACACATACCATTTACAGTAAAACTGGTTGAGATACTTTTCAAACCACAAAAATACTGTTACATTTACACTCAAATAAATTTTACGTAAATATGTATTACAAAAAAAATCTATATGTTCACAGCCAAAGCCAGTTTCTGGAGATATTCAAAGACTGTGATAAAAAAGGAAATGTGGATTTGGTTGTGGTTTCTTTGCCCATAATTACTGGATGAAGTCGACAGACAGATGCAAAGGAAGAAGCGTCACTTTGGCCTGATTTACCTAATAAGGCTCAGGTGAGTCAGGCAACAGCGCTAATAGGATTTAAGTTAACCGGGGCTGAAGAAGAACAAAAAAATCAAAGGAAATGGAACGTCTAAAAATGAACGGCTCAAAAATAACACAAACTATCTACAGTTTTTGCAGTGAGCGTAGTACAAGAGGTACTTGGAGAGCTCAAATGATGGTGTTTGGCTTGTTTCAAGGCTAAAACGGTGCTGCTTTGAATTCCCATTATCAGGGAGAAGTTCTCCGAGCAGGCTCCAGTCTCTAGGGCCGCCTATCACTGTAAATGTGCTTTTAATCCATCTAGACCCTTGACGCTCTCCACACAACCGTCAGACTGTGTTCACAGACACAAATGAGATAGCATATTAACGGAAAGCTGCTTCTCTAATATTTGTTTTCTGCTCTCTTCAACCAAATTTTTACTTTTTTACTAGCATCATAACTTTCCCCATTTAGACTGATGAATGCAAGGGCTAGAATTAAGATGAAATGTTTGTGGGTGAGACAGCCCAGCACACTCACTCAGTGTCACACACACACACACACACACATAAACAGATTAGAATTGTAGCAGCATCACAGCCATTTGTCGCCCACTAAGCAATAGCCACACCTCGGCATTTCTCCAAACCCAAAGAAACTGACGGTTACCACACATGAACACACTTACAGCGCACCAACGGCTGGGTCACTCTGGCTCATTTGTCTTGGCCCACCACCTCAAATTTGGAGAGGGAAAACTACTCTTTTTTTGGAAAAATATTGCTCATGTTTAGAATGCGAGTGCTCGATCAGTCATTTCCTGCTTTACAAAAAGCTACTGAAATCATCCAAATCCTCAAAGTAGACCCCAGAGCTGATGATACGGCCGCACACACCACTGCACAGTGAATACCAGTTCACACACAGATACATGACGGTGGTAGTATTAGATGGGTGCAGGAAAAAAAAAAATCTCTCAACTCAATGTGATTTGCAACCACAGACACGGTTCAAGTGTAGACATGGCTTCAGAACACTTTCAACACCAATGTGTACTGTCTGAACAGGAAGTAGCTTTTCATCCAAACTAAGAATTTGCAAAGGCTTATTGTACTGAGGTGTGTTCTGGGTGTATTTATGATTACAGTGGGTTGTGTATTTGAAGTCATTCATTTTATCTTGGAGGTTTTTAGGTGGCATCCTTTGCACGGGGGACTTTGTGTTGGTGCCAGTGTTTAAGGCGCTAACCTTGTAATCACAACACCCCCCACTTAGTTTCATGTCGTCTCTTCGCTTTCCCCTAATCTGCATCTCCTCCCTACTACCTACCAAAATAAAGGGAAAAAATGCCTGAAAGAAAACTTTGCTGAAGTACATTTTACAACAGAAATACAACTACAACTACTACAGTAACATCAATATAACGAGAATGTGTGTGTTGTAGCAATTCAAATCGTGCCTTCATTTTTTAACAGAAAGTGATTGAAGGATTAAAAAACAAACGTTCCACCATTGTGACTTTCAGCCTTTTTATAGATTTGACCTGATTTCAAAACCTGTTTACGTCAAAGTAGAGCCGGGCAACATATCACTATATTATATCGATATCCTGATATGAGACTAGATATCCTCTTAGATTTTGGATATTGTAATATGGCAAATGTGGTGTCTTTTTCTGTTTTTTAAGGCTAAATTACAGTAAAGTGATGTAATTTTCTGAACTTTCCAGACTGTTGTAACTGTTCTCTAATTTGCATTTACCCACATAGTCATTGTATTCACATTAATGATGAATAGTTATCAAAAATCTCATTGTGTTAATTGGTGAAAGCGCCAATAGGCAACACTAAAATATCATTTTGGTATCAATTTTTAGGTATTTGGTCAAAAATATTCTGATACTTCATTTTCTCCACATCGCCCAGCCCCACGTCAAAGCTAATTGAAGTTTATCACGAGGTAACACTGTGGTATTACCGTAGTTGGATTCCCATATGGTGATACAGAGAGTGGCAAAGAGTTGAGAATGCGGGGGGGAGCACAGAGCCACCTGCCAGCAGGTGCTGTGGTAGAAATGAAGCGCGCCACAGAAACACCAACGGAAACATACAAATCCTTTGACATTAATGTGAAATTACTCCATTGTAATTGTATTTGAAGTCATTTTCCAATTCTATAACATATTTTGTGATTTGGTTTAGTAATACGCCATTGACAAATGAATAAGAGTATATAGTCGTTTAATTTATCTAGAGATGGTTTGCATAGTAAATATGCCGCCGTTGCTTTTTAATATGGACAATGATGATGAAGCCGTTTAAAAAAAAATTAATTAAAATAAAATAAAATAAAAGAGTTGATAACTTTGAACCACACTGACAAAATGATTTAATTAGGTAACAATTACTCAGAACAAAAGTTAGGTAAATTATTAATTATTATTATTATAAACAAAACTAGGGACAAATTATTAAGATTAGCTAAGTGTTGTCCAATCACTTAAAATAGCTAGAACTACGCTATGTCAAATTATTACAGTATATACCCACACACACACACACACACACACACACACACACACACTCATAGTGAATGCTATAGATGTCAGTCAGCCCCTGTCATGAATTTACAGTACATGGTGTAGGTAAAAAGTGCGACAGAGATAGTGAAGTAACAAGAGTGCAGGTGTTGACAGTTAAGAGTGGAATGTGGTCTTTCAGCACTGATGTCATCTGTTTAACACACACACACACACACGCACACACACACTCTGATACCCCTCTCACTGGCACAGCCAGCGCAGCACTGACAGCCTGAGAGCTCCCCCTAGCAGGAAGAGAGAAAGAGAGACATAGAGGCAGACCGAAAGAGAAAGAAGGTGAAATAGAGAGATATAGGAAAATACAGAAGGGGGGGGGGAGGGTGGAGGGTGATCGTCAACAGACAGACAGCTCACCAAGCCTCAGCTGAGCAAAGCAACACTCTGGTATGCAGGCTATGGCAGGGTGTGTGTGAGTGTGTGTAATGTAGTATCAGTAGTGGGAGAGTGTGTACAGCCTGCAGATCAACAAAATGAGTTTAGGCATGCTCTTTGGGAACTGAAAACTGTCATCCTGTACACACACACACACACACACACACACTAAAAAGTAACAGTTTTTTTTTAAATAACAAAACTGGCCTTTAAAAGATAAGTACATTTACATTACTGTAATTCACCTATTGTGGTGAATAGAATTTGATGTGTGGTGCCTGCAGCATTAAAAGGGGACATTTAAAAATGTCATGGTAGAGTGTCCTTCCAGTGTCCTGGTTAGAATACAAAAACCTCAATGGCAAAAGTTTTTTTTATAGGGACTATTCCTTTAGAAAATAGCTTTTGTTGATTTGAGTGAACTGACCCTTAAAGCGTTGTTAACAGTGTAGTCTCTGAAATATAGAGGACATTCATTGGAAGGAGGAAGGAAGGATATTACTATTAGGAATAGTATTATGTATTTAATATAATCACTTAATAAGACTTATTTATCACATTTAAAAAAGAAAAACCTCATCTACAGAATGCTTCACTGCATATAAACGAAGGAGTTACTATGTTCTCTCTCTCTGTGTCTCTCTCTCTAACAAAGACTTAGCCCCAGCAGGGTGCACGGCTATTTGACAAGCCAAAGGGAAACATGCATCTCAAGTGGGCGACTGCAATTTACACGCAGCTCTCTCTCTCTCCTCGCGTGTGTGTGTGTGTGTGTGTATGTGTTTGTGTGTGTGTGTGTGTGTGTGTGTGTGTGTGTGTGTGTGTGTGTGTGTGTGGGGGAGCTCTCGTCCTGTTTGCGTCTCTTCACACTAAATCAGCCTCTTGGCAGAAAGCTGGGGTTATTTGCAGTGAATGAGAAGCAGAATGCACATCTGCACCTTCGGGTGTAAACTGTCTCGGCGTGGAGATGCCAAAACCCACACCAAATCTGCTTGCCAAACGCAAAGAAATATATAGGTTCCCACCAATTCATCTGTCCCATGTTTCTCTCTCTGGACGGATCTTTTCATTTTAACATCACATCCATGGACTGCATTTAATAGTTCTAGGTCAAAACGATGATGCCTTACTGATTTCTCTTATCAGTAAGATATCATATTGGTTTAATCACACACAAAAAAAGATTAAAACAAATAGAAGCAAATAAATTAAAGAATAATTTTAAGCTTTGAGAAGACTGGGAATTGTGCAAAATGGGGCTGTAATAACCCTAATACTTTGAGCTCTGAATGTTAGGTGTTGCACTACAACTGAGGCCTTGCCAAACTGCATTTAAAAAATCAGTAATTTAACCTCCAGAAAATCTATCTTACCTTTCTTCACACTTCAGCTCAATACCGAAGGACAAAAAAGGTGGAGCAACTCTTGTTGTTCTTCCTCTAAAATCTAATACCCATGCACAATGTAATATTTTGGGATTGTGTGATAAACGATTTTGTGAAATCCAAATTAAAAATGCTACGATTAAAATACAGGTCAGACGGATTTCATGACCTGACAGTTCAAAAAGAATTATGCGGATTTTGAGGGGGATTCACAAATGCATTTGCATTTGTGTGTGTGTGTGTGTGTGTGTGTGTGTGTGTGTGTGTGTGTACTCAAGCATACTAAATTGCCGAGCATCTCTTACACATAAATTATGGAATGTACAGCACCGTGCTGCAGCCTGAATGGTGATAAATCCGACAGACAGACAAGTCTGACCCGCTCTGTGGACACAACTACCAAACTGCATTTTACACTTCATACACACTCATGAGCATAGAGTGTCTTTCTATCTGGTGGAATATATATACTGGGCTCTGCTGCAGAAGCTGAAGTCACAGGGTGACCCATTTCTAAAGGTAACTGGATACACACTGCAGGCCTGCGTATGAGCAACAGTTGTACTTCTATTAAGAAATCAAATCACTTCATGTCAAGATCATTTGACATCTAAGCCACATGTATCATCTTTAAGTGTGTGAGTGTGTGTGATTCCGTGTCCAACCGTGTGGGTTGCCTCCAGGCATCACAGCAGAGGAGGGAACCTACAGACAGCCAGGCAGCTTGGCCCAAAACCTGGACAAGGACGCTGAGCGTGCTGAGGCTTTACTGTAAATATGGGTGTTAAATTATACACACCAAGCCACTGAAGTGCACACTGATACACTGTAGTGTAAGTGAGCTGATCTGGCAGACTTCACACAGGGCAAGTCTCCCCAAATAACCTCAGGATGGACAAAAGGATAATATTCGCCAAATGTAGCACAGTAGCCTACTTCATGTAGTTAATCACTTCCCCTTTTGTAATTTAGGCTCATTGTGGCAATTCTGTAAATCAATAACAGTTGCTTTTAGCTGGATTTATTTCATCACTAAATGTCCTTTCTGATATTTTCTGCTTTTAGCAGCCAGCACCAGCTGAAAAACTGATCTGAGGCCAGAAATCATTTCACTGCTGAGAAGTTTTGCTGCAAAAGTCAGCGCCAAAAGATAAATGAGATAACTAAGGAGCAATAGCAATGTTTCCTCTTTGAATCGTTTGCGTAATTTAGGTTTGAAATTATGACAGCAAAAGTACATTTTCTTTTTCTAAAATATCTTTTTGGCACGCTTTACTTTGCACTAATAAAACGCCTTGAAGTGATTATTAACCCTTCACGTCTTAATTTAATGCACTCTGCATAAAAGCACCGCGGAGGAAACTCTGGAATTTTGCGCCGTCGAGGCGTGCAGTAACCTTTTAAATAATCCAAACCGAGCATTAATATTACAAAGTATAAGCTTTGCATCCATCTAGCAGAAAACATAACGAACGGGACTAACTAATTAAACTGTATACAGAGAGTCACTATCACAGATGCAATAAGTTCCGCGTAGTAAATGTTTCATTTTTATTTTTATTTTGATCATTTTCCTGTATGGCTGCTGGTACAATATTTAAGTTTAACAGTTGTCTGTTAGTTATAATAAAGTATCGGCATTTTTCTTAAAGTGAAGGAGGACATTCATTTGTTAGAATTAAATAATCGAAATATGACTGACTTCTGGTTGTGTGTTTTCATCTAATGTGAACACAAACTGGTATGTTTATGGGAAGGGACGACATCTGCGTAACAAACTACATCAGATTTAAATTGATGGAGTTCGTATTTTTATTGAAAGTTGAAAATTTTGTTAAATTTTTTCCTCAATTACAGTGCTAGTTACAATTAAATTAAGACAATACGTGGGGAAATGAAGAATGGCATGTCTTAATTAACTGCTGGGACGGATCTCCGACTTCTCCTCGAGCTGCTTTTACAGGAAAAGTCAAACGCAGCCAAAGACTTTCCCAACTCTCTGCTCGGTGTGTAAATCTACTAAAACATGAGCAGGCTAGGTATAAACCGTAATAATTCGTTAGTTAAATAAAGGCCTATATCTATTTATGTCCGTAAACCATGAGTGGAAATAACTGGCCTTCAAGACGCACTTTGACAAACTTTCTATTCGGAAAATATTCATTTTTACGCACCGATCACGCAGGAGGAATAATCCACTTACTTCTCAGAATGACACCGGAGAGGAGAAAGAGAACCTAACTGTATGCTGTGGTAGTGTGATGTTGTGACTTTTGCAGGACTACATACGTGTTATTTCTCTCTGGGACAGGTGCTGCGGGTTCCCCTGCTTGCGTCGGGACATCGCCCTGGCATTTACACTGGCATCGCCCGGAGAGCGGCGCTGGAAGGGTCGGCTCTCCTCCTCCTCCTTCTCCTGCTGCTGCTGCTCCTGTATAGCGGCCGCAACCTGGCCCCAAAACCGGCCGCTCGCTTGCCACTCCGAACTGACCACTCTGGCCGAAAATGTGGCCCTCAAACTGACCCCTGCGCGATGGATCTCCCTCCAGCGAGCGGCGGCTCCTGCGCGCTGCGGTGACCGGCCGTGGTGCAACGCTGGGCGGTCGGGCGCTCGGTCGGAGTTTAATGCCAAAGTGGTGGCACGCCTCCCTTCTAGTGGTGAGGGAGTGGGGTTGTCCGGCTCTGCCTTCCGCCGCGTTCACACCATCTGTCAGAGGAGAGCGGAGAAAGGAGCGGAATGGAGTGAAGTGGAGGAGAGACGCGGCAAGTCGGCGGTCAGCCTGATGGACAGTCACTGCCTGCGTCCACTCTCCGGCCACCCTGGACACCGCGCGTCCCTTTCCGGAGAAAGCAGGTGAAATGACGCCAATTGACGCCTGGAAGTGTAAAAAATACGAATCCAATTTCCTTCTCGGTACTTCTCGGGGTGTCGCCAAGTGGTGGGCACTTCTTCTACTGCACTGGCAGTGCCAGCCAGGCGGGCGGGTTAGTCTTTAACTCTTTAAGTCAAAGCCCAGTGCTGGTTTGAGGACAGACTGCAACCCTCTTTTCTCTTTGTGCTAGCTGCAGAGACCCGCATCCCCGGGCTGTGTGCGGCTGTGTGCGGCTCTGTGCGGCTCTCTGGCTTCTACAATGGGAGAAAACTCAAGTTCAAGTGCGGACGTGACGTTCAGTCTGCGGTGAGAAGGGAGAGTGGAGACTGAAGAGCACTGGGGGCGACTAGTGGTGGCTTTCACATACACAAAGACACACACACACACACACACACACACACACACACCGTCGCACACACACACACACACAACCCGCGTATACACCCTGGTGTGTGGCGCGCACGGCCCCAGTGGTCAGAGTCGCTCAAGTAATCCCCGCCGGTGTCCCATCAGTATTAGAACAGGATTTGGTTCTGTTGAGTTGTGTTCTGGAGGTCTTCCGTACCTTGTCCACAGGATGTTGGTCACTTTGCTCAAGCCTGTTTCCACATTTAAAATAAATGCAAGCTTATAGTGTTCAATTAAGAGCCGTTCGTTAGACGCTTTTCCCACTTTGTGCGTAACATTCTGCGATTATTAAATATTGTTTTCACTCAACATTTATTTAACATGTGAACCTTTTGAACGCACTTGATTACTTGTGCGTGTGCAGACACCTTTACCACCATAAAGGCCTGTCATTATACACTCCTCGATCCTTTGCCTTTTGTCATTTAAATGCACTAAACAAAATAACCATAAATTATTTTATGATTTTAATCGACCAACTGATTAAATGTATTATTTTTTTAAAGTTTACCATGAAATAGGCCTGTAATCAGATCTTTAATTCAAATCGCTGGTTTTTTAAAGTCTATCTGATGCCTCGTGGTGCCCTAGAAATATAATATAATAGATAACTTTTAATTCCAAATGCCACATATATCTAGATAAAACACGAATATCAACCATATTGATTCATATTCAAATCCTTTTATACTAACCTGTGTGTGTGGAGTTTGTGGCTTATGGATACACCATCATTCTATCGGAAATGTTTTATCATGTGAATTACTAAGATGTATGAATGTCAGGAATAAATAATCGATTTAGGTGTTTAAGGAAAGGGATTTTAGCTTTTTTATATGGCAGGGAAGTGGAAAAGTAAAATGTAAATTAAGGTGAAGAGTGTTTTCCAGTCAAACTAAATTTAAAATGAAAGCAGAGCACAAGAGAAAACTGTGCTACAAATCAGTTCCCTCAAATGTAGGTAATGTAGCTATAGTGTCCTGGTTGGCACAGTGTGTGTGTGTGTGTGTGTCTGTGTGTGTGTGTGTGTGTGCGTGTGTGTGCGTGTGTGTGTGTGTGTGTGTGTGTGTGTGTGTGTGTGGCGTGCGTCTCTGCATACTGGCTGCTGAGTGCCTCCCCAGCAGCACCCATGGTAAGAGAGGCACATCCAGGGGGGAGCAGCTGATTTTCATCCTCACACATTCCTTTGGGAAATGAGAAGGAGACAAAAAAAACAAATGCTCAATTTGGTGACTTAGAGAAATATGTAAGAGTGTGTGTGTGTGTGTGTGTGTGTGTGTGTGTGTGTGTGTGTGTGTGTGAAATAACCATCTGTGAAACCCCACTTAGCTCAGGTTTAGATTAGAGTAACATCAGTGTATTTTAAAGCAGAGGTGTGAACTAGTGGCCAGCCAGCCTTGACTAGAAATTACGGCTGCCAGCCCCTTCATCCCTTCAGCCTCGCATCTGAGCTTGATTAGCTGCTGTCATGTTCCAAAAACACTCCATCTTTTTTTTTCCCTCTTCATCTGCATGTCTGCGTCTCAACTTTATTGGTCCATCTCTCTCCTCAATCCTGTGGCTCGCAGAAGAAAAGGGGGAGCGCAGGCCTCAGGGTTCTTTTTATCCCTCAGTACCTTGCATCTAGACAAGCCTCTAGTTTGTTCGTGGGCCAGGTGTTGTCAGAGCGGCAGATCATCCGGGAAGAGCGCCTTTCCACATCCCTCATTCGCCCGGCTTTGTGTTTGGACTTCTCGCTACTTTTCCTGCATCGCCTCAAGTGCTGCGGCTTCTCTCCTCCGTCCTTCTTTCTTTCTATATATCTTCACGGCGGCTCATCTCGGAGGCTTGGCTGTCTACCAATAAGCCAAAAGCCTCTCCTTACTTCTGCAGTGTAGTGTAGGAGGATATAAATAGATTTCCCATGCTTATTTACACGAAAAAGGAACGGATGGCAGGTTTGTCCAAATGTCTTTGTCACACGCACAACAGAACACCCACTTTCATTTTGGAGGGATACATGCAGCACTTTGTCACAATAACAGCCGACAGAAAGCGTTACGTTGAAATGTAAATCATTGTCATTTTTAAGGTGCGAGTCAGTGCCAGCCTTTTTTTTCTCATAAAGATGTGGATTAAAGCTGTTTTGAGTGGCTCGGTGGATGGATGGACCGAGGGAGAGAAGTCTTCAATGTTGCTCATTTTCAATCCACACACACAAATCAGGGAGGCCTCCAAACACACTTTTCCAGGTTCATACTGTCATTAGTTTGAGCCCTGCTGATGTTTTCTTTTTGTATCTTTATATTGCCTTTTTGGACAATTTTTATGTCATCACAGGCTCCTAAATCCTCACTGTCGTGGAATCATGAGTGCATTTTGTGCTGAATGACACTCCAGGCCAACACCACTACCCGGATGTGCTTCTTGTCCTTGCAACCTGATTTGCTCATTAGTCAGATGGGCGACAGGTGCATCATTCCCACTTTCTTATTGGACATTTTTCGAAGGCGATTTCTCACTTAAAGGCCATCAGTGTGAGTTATGGCCGATGGCTCCCGGCATCCTGCTTTTGCCCTCCCTTCATTTGCATATATATTCGTGGCTGTTTGTTTTTATGTTAATGCTAAATAAGCCTTTTTTCTCCCCCCTCCCATCACACATCGCCTTGGCTGGGCGGTTAAGTTTTAATTAAAGGCACGTCGAGGTGTCCTTTAGAGTTTTAAGATCACTTTTCCAACAACTGTTCGACTCTAAACTGCTAATATTGATGTTTATGTGTTCCGATGCATGCTGGGAGATAAAGCAGGATGCGGAGAGAAACAAATCTTCACAATGAATTCACTACTTAAAAGAGAAGCTATGATAGGAATGCTAAATTGGTCTATTTTTAAGCAAATCACCTTTTTTTTTCTAACTAGGGCCGGGCTGTCAAATTAAGTATTAAGTATTCTGGAGAGAGATGCATCTGATAAATAGGCTACCATTTTAATCAAGCTACTTTTATTTGCAAAATTCAACATATCCCATGTGCTGATGAAGAGCGTGAAATGAAGCTGATAATCCAGTATGAAAGTGGAATTTGTTTTTGTCAAATAAAGAAGAATATATGCCAAGGTTCAAAGTTCATTCTTGACCTTGGAAATAACCCCCCAAGCTCCACTTACTGTTCCAGGGCTTTCAATAAATTACACGATCTACATCAGCAGGTGTTGCAGGAATTGTACACATTTCTTTCTTTTTATACCAGCTCCCTTACATTTAAAACACTCCTGTTTATCAGTGAGCAGCTGACAAGTCCTCTTTAACATCAACCATCAACTCTTAATGTCAGCATCATCCATTAAACGGGTCATTTCCTTTTTTTATTCAGTCATCAGTAATGAAAACCGGATTAGAAAGGCAGGTGTTGTGATGAGCTCTGCGCTCCGCTCCCAGCTGAAAATGATGACCCTCTGTACTCAGATCGGCAACCGCGATGCAACACCACCCTCTATTGGTTAGCTCCTGCCACATTCAAATAACAAGAAGCTCCACTGGAAGTGTGCTCCTGTGTGTGTGTGTGTGTGTGTGTGTGTGTGTGTGTGTGTGTGTGTGTGTGTGTGTGTGTGTGTGTGTGTGTGTGTGTGTGTGTGTGTGCGCGTGTGTGTGTGTGTGTGTGTGTGTGTGTGTGTGCAGAAGTAGATTAGCAGACTTTTCTTCTCTGGGTGTCCGAAGGGTGTGTTACATATGATTGATCACCCCCTGCGTTCTGTGTATCTACACACGGTTACTCGTGCTGTACAGGCCGATTTAAACACGTTACACACCTGGAATATGCATCTCTTTGGGGGTTGTAATGGTTTATTAAATAATAGTATTCAGTGAGGCCAATTATTACTTTTATTATTTTATAATGAAGTGTTAAGTGAATAAAATGCTGCTGTGACAGTCTCTGCATGGGTTGAAGAACGAGCGTTTGAGGGCTAGCAGAGAAGCGCAGAAGCCCTTAAGCACAATTACAAATATCAAAGTTGAAATTATTCCTTTTAAAGGGAAAATGCTAATCACACATTTATTTAGAGCAAGGTAGACACACACTCTAATAGCAAACACGTTTGCACTTTTACTTTAAGACCTTTTACTCTCTCACACTCTTTTTTTCCCTTCCTCCTCTCTTGTTAAATAGATTTATTGTAGGAATAATTAATTCCACCACAATTACACCAGTGGTTAATGTATATGTTGGTCAGAGTCTCATATAATGAGGCATAGAGTGGAAACAAGGAAAAATAATGTGTTCTCAATTAAAAATGTAGCATCCTAATTAGCTTTGGCTTCAATTAGAGACTATAAATAATAATACTTTTATATATGAGACCTGAAGTCTCGCACGCATAAAATGGCATTGGTATTGAATTTTAAGGGGTAGGCAAGTGTAATGGTTTGTTCCTAAGACATAAAAGCAAAGTAAGCAAATTAGAACTTTGAATCACGCAACTGGAGTCACACGTGCAAGAACTCTAACTCCAGTCTGTATTCCTTGAAAACAGTTTTCAAATCTCTACACACTTAAGCCATGACTTTAACCACAACGTGCACATCACTGTGGATCTACAGCACTTTGTTCAGATGCTAACACACTGCTGTGAGACCTGTTAACCTCACATTCAGACCCAATAGATTTCAGTCTGGTATCTGTCAAACTCTGCTGATTGTAATTTTAGATGAAAGCCTAAGCAGGTGTATGGTTTTATACCAGTTATTGAACATATATACTTTTTTTAAAGATTATTTTTAGTTTTGCTTTTCCCTTTATTAGACAGAGACAGTGGATAGATATTCGAAAGGGGGAGAGAGAGAGAGAGATGACAAGCAGCAAAGGTCAGATGTCTGAGGTTATATACAAAAAACACTACCTTTACTGTAGTAAAACTGTGTTCTTACTGTTTTTCAGAAAGCAATGGAAACAGCACATTCATTTGTATTTAGAGAAGATGCAGACATCCAGTGTGATAAAGAACACTTGCTGCATGCTGCTGAGAGATAGAGGATCAATCACACTATTCTGTGTTACTGTTATGTAACTTTAGTTATTTTTCCAGTAATTCTATAAATTACTAGAGACAAAATACTATATTGAAGCAAACTGCTGATTTTCATTCCTTCCACCTTATGTGAAAATTGATATATTACATCAAATCTATATCTTCTCTTTAAAGAAACTATTGAGTCACTGAAATTGTACAAACTGTAAAGATGAGAACTTAGTATTTTCTGTATTGGTGTTTGATGCTAGTGTTTTTACTCTGTGTTCTGACTGACAGTGTGTGTGTGTATGTGTGTGTGAGAGTTGTGCATAGTGTTTGGTGCACTGAGCGAGAAGTGTTCAGAGTCGTGTTGCTTGGAGTTTTGCAGCTATTGTCAACTGTTTGGTTCACGTAGTTAGAGTTTATGGTGAGGTCAGACAACTCTTTGAAGTCAGACTGTAGTTAGAGTTTATGGTGAGTTCAGGTGACTCTTGGTAGTCAGACTGTAGTTAGAGTTTATGGTGAGTTCAGGTGACTCTTGGTAGTCAGACTGTAGTTAGAGTTTATGTTGAGTTCAGGAGAATGTTGGTAGTCAGACTGTAGTTAGAGTTTATGGTGAGTTCAGGTGACTGTTGGTAGTCAGACTGTAGTTAGAGTTTATGGTGAGTTCACGTGACTGTCAGACTGTAGAGTTTTGCACATGCAGCTCCAGTTTTGCCCATTGTTATTTAGCAATCGAAAAAAACTGTAATATCTTTGCAATAAAAGTAAGTCATAGAATAATTTACGCATATTTTCATTTCCCATGCTCACATCATCTGGCCAAAACGTTGCAATGAATGTTATCTAAAAGGATTCATTAAGGTGACAGAAAGACGCCTCCAAGTGAATGCAAATGTCGCTCTGTCTGCTGGATGTGTAAATCAGCCAGCACATTAGCCACAGCCACTTTATGAGGGGACAATGTCAGTGTTGTTTTTAGGTTTTTCTGCAACCCCATAGATACCAAAGAATCATGAATTAAATGCCACCACGAGTCATTTGTCAAGATCATCAACAACTTTGAACTAAAAAAGGCAATGGGAGTAGATTGAAGTTCAAACAAAAAAGGCTTTATGTTTCAGAGTAATTCTTAACCTTGACCTAACAGACCAGCTTAACATATTTCTGAATGCTAATACAAGATACAAACATGCAAAACATACTGTGACATGGTACAAGTTACAGAAATCCATGAAACGTAATGAGCTGGTCTCATTGGTCACTTCTAAGAGGATGGCGATTGACTTGGAGTCAGCCACATCTGGCTGCAGATGTTTTTCCTGATTGTGGTTGACTTTGAGTGATTTGCTGTTTTAGTTGTTTTATGATTTTTGTGTATTTTGTGTTTGTGTGTCTTGGCCAGGACACTCTCTTAATCTCAATGAGTCTCTTCCTAGTTAAATAAAGGTAAATAAAAATCAATAATAAATAAAAATAGGTATGTTCTTGACATTTACAGCAGAATATCAGAATACCACCCCCTAAAAACACACACACACAAACAGCTAAAACACTGCAGGCTGAGTGAGATCTAAAGCAGGTTGTCCACCCAGACTAGTTAATGACCCCTGAGCCCAGAGACCACCGGCCACCGGCCACCAGGCCAAACACAATTGTTGTATTGAAGAAAAATGGCAGCCGAGAACAACTAAATCAGGTTAGCTTGGCAGCCGGACGGCAGGCCTACTTCCATCAGAGTCCCTGGAGGAACGGGAAGAGTGAGCAAACAAACAAGTGAGGGAATGCACAGCCCAGAACACACACACACACACTCACTCACACACATGCAAATGCTGGCATCTGAAAGACAAACCTGGCGTTGCCAACGCTCTGTATTCACCACAATTAGCTCCTTCCTCAGACACATATCCTAAACCCAGAGGTGGTGAGCCAAGTCCACACTTTTGTTTTAAAGAAGCTATCATAACCTTTTTTCTTTTCCAGTGCTCACATGATTTTTGGCTGTCTCACCCCACACCTTCTCTTTTTTTGGACAACAAAAACACTGAATATCCAGGGCCAAATAACACAAACAAGTCTAGTCCCATTCTCTTAAAAGGAGGAGGCTTAAATAGGTTGATTGATGAAAGATGATAGTAGGATATGATTTGGCTGTCAAATTCAATACGTATTGTAAACTCATAGAAGCTTGGTCTTTTGAGTTAGAAGATCATAGTGGAACAACAGATATGTACAAAGTCAAAAAGATGACAGACTTTCAGGAGATAAGTGAAAAGAAATACCTGCAGATTCCATTCCATCCACCTGTAGTGCAAGATTTTGGGGGGTTCATTTTGGGGTTCAATTTTAGACAACATTTCACAACATAATTAAATTGTTTTGTCACTTCTCAAGGGGCTATACTCCCAATAAATTCTATAGGAAGAAATATCCTGTCTAAAAATGATGCAGAAAAACTATTCCATGCATATGTTACTTCTAGGCTGGATTACTGCAATTCTTTACTATCAGGCTGCTCGAAAAAGTCCATAAAGACTCTTCAGCTGATCCAGAATGCGGCAGCACGTGTTCTGACACGAACCAGGAAAAGAGATCACATCTCTCCCGTTTTAGCTTCTCTGCATTGGCTTCCATAAAATCCAGAATAGAATTTAAAATTCTTCTTCTCACCTACAAAGATCTTCATGTTCAGGCACCATCTTTTCTTAAAGAGCTCATAGTACCTTACAACCCTACAAGAGCACTACTCTCCCAGAATGCAGGGTTACTTGTGGTTCCTAGAGTCTTTAAAAGTAGAACGGGAGCCAGAGCGTTCAGCTATTAGGCCCCTCTCCTGTGGAACCAGGTTCCAGTTTGGGTTCAGGAGGCAGAGATCGCCTCCACATTTAAGGCTTAAGACTTTCCTTTTTGATAAAGCTTATAGTTAGGGCATAGAATTGAATATTGTTAAGGAGCGAGAAGTCGCAGCGTCCGCCTAACCCAGCACACCTGCTTCTCGTCATAGTTGTCAGATCTATCTATCATATAATCAAGAATATAATAAAACTAAAGTGAGACTTGGCATACAGCCCGATCCGGTTGGGGAGAGTTCTAGCCTGACCAGGCCCCTTTCTTTACCCTGTCTCTCTTGGTTATGCTTTGATAAAGCTTATAGTTAGGGCATAGAATTGAATATTGTTAGGGAGTGAGGAGTCGCAGCGTCCGCCTAATTCGGCCCACCTGCTTCTTGTCATAGTTGTAAGATCTATCTATCATATAATCAAGAATATAATAAAACTAGAGAGAGACTTGGCATATAGCCTGATCCGGTTGGGGAGAGTTCTAGCCTGACCAGGCTCCTCTCTTTACCCTGTCTCTCCTAGTTATGCGGCAATAGTTTTAGACAGCTGGGGACTTCCTTTGACACACTGAGCTCCTCTCTCCTCTATCTTTCTATCTTTCCATTTATTTGCATCCATGTCCCAGAAATGCTTGTTAGTAACCTAGCTCTGGGGGGTCATTCCCTGGAGTCCTTATGTTCTTTTTTCCCAAGCATGTTCTCTCGGATCAGAGAGGCTCCAAAATCCTGGTAGCAGCTGTCGCCATGGTCCTGCTTAAACTTTCTGCAATAGCAATTTCATCTTGCTACACTCTGCGGTGCCCAGCTACGTCCTGCTGTGTCCTGTAATGCCCACAGTGCCCTGCTATGCCATGAAGTACTACAAAGAACTGCTACAAACTACTATTTTTCTATTTTTGTTATTTCCACTCTTCATTCTAACCCCAACCCGCCCGTTAGACACCGCCTACCAAGAGCCTGGGTCTGTCCGAGGTTTCTGCCTAAAAGGAAGTTTTTCCTCGCCACTGTCGCACTGTTGCTTGCTCTGGAGGAAACTACTAGAACTGTTGGGTCCTTGTAAATTAAGGAGTACGGTCTAGACCTCCTCTATCTGTAAAGTGTCTCAAGATAACTCTTGTTATGAATTGATACTATAAATAAAATTGAATTGAATTAATTAAAGCTTAGTAGGTGAGCCAAGCATGCTGTTTAAAGTGGACATACGTATTATGCTTTTCCGCAGTTTGTGTTACACCTACAATGTTATAAATTTAGATTTTCATGTTAAACGTGGCCAAAATAATGGTCAAATAATGACGTATACATATTTTAGAGAAATGATTCAGATTTCTGACTGTTCTGAACACTTTAGTTTCAACTTTAAGCCGGCCTGCCACGATTGCTCATCTGCTCCAAGTAGGCAGGAACTACTGGTGTTTTTTAGACCACTGCAGTGTCAAATTTGTCTCATGCAATTACATGCTAAGGGCAGTAAAATGGCAACTTGGCTGCCAGTGTTTGATTTTCCCCAATTCTGGGCCCCATTCCTCCTGAAACATTACCGATTAAATATATAGTATTAATATTTTGGTTAAAAAGCTTTAATCTATGATTTTTAAATGGAGAAAGTGCTGACTTTATTCTATTATAATATCTAATGTTGGCTGACAATTTGTTAATTTCTCCCCAATTTTGGGTTACAGTCCTGCTGAAATGTTCCGATTGGGTAGTGTTTGGAACGGAAGCTTTATTTTTATTTTTGATGGTAGAAAGTGCTGCTTTGTTCTACTACAATCGAACTATTAAGTAGCTGCATGCTAACGCAACATAGCTAGCTTAAATCTTGGCGGCCAATGCTAGTAATTTCTGGTGGGACATGTCCAGTTTTGGGGTGTTTGGTTTAAAAGCCTTTATTGGTATATACTTTGTTGCAGTAGCCCCAGCTGATACCATAGACTGTTAAAGAAATGGACAAAGCGACGCCATTATACTTTGACAGAGAACAGTGAGGTCTGTTAGAAGCACTTTTCCGGTGAGGGCCAAGTGTTACTGCCCAGCCCCCAACTGAGCTTGAAGAAGTAGATGTGATGTGGGCAACCTGTCTGAAAGTTGTAAGTCTTCTGGTAGTTGTGCAAGAGAAATCTCATTCATTCCCAATCAGCAGAGACGGATAGGTAGGTATATGTTAGGGGATAAGGTAGGCACACCCTAATTACTGCTAACTTACATGCCAGTTAACATTAACATAGGCACAGGCTAATTACTCCTAACTGACATGCTAGTTAACATATACATAGACACAGGCTAATTACTGCTAACTAACATGCTAGTTAACATTTACATAGGCACATGCTAATTACTGCTAACCAACATTCTAGTTAACATTAGTCGAAGTCGAAACTTCCTGCGAGCTTATCCTGTACTATAAGGTGATTTTGCGAATCACGAAGTAGCGTGGTTATGACACAACTGTTAGCCTGTTTTTACAAAAATGTCTGCCACAGAGCCATAACGTGAGATACCAGGTAATGGAGACTTCTATACATTGTTGTGTTTCTTTAGAAATCATAAAACGGACAAATAGAGTCTTAAAACGTTTCAGATGTAAAGTTGTTCACCATGGCGCCAAAATGAATGGTGGTCAATCGAAGACTGATGTATCCTTTATTAGTCCCACAAGGGGAAATGACAATTTACACTTTGTTGTTATTACACACAGGCCTGAACTAAACACACATGCTCAATACCTATTCATGCACCAAAATGGAGAAATGTCAGAGTAGAGGGGCTACCCATGCCTGAGCAGTTGGGGGTTCATGTCTTGCTCAAGAGCTCCTTGGCAGTGCCCAGGAGGTGAACTGTCACCTCTCCAGCTATCCGTCCACTACCATACTTAACACACCATACTTGGTCCACATGTAGACTTGTACCAGCTAACCTCCAGTCCTCAACCCCTACGGACTGAGCTACTGCCACATGGCTTGTTAGCAACAAAATGGTTGCGGCGGCTGGCTTACCCCCCTGGCTGATACTAGTGAAACGTGGAGGGCAGTTGAAGTAAACACTCTGTCCAATCAGGGCAGACTGGGCTTTGTCGGGAGGGGGGCTTAAAGAGACAGGCGCTCCTACTGAGCGGCCTATACAGAGAGCTATGGGCAGTATGAGAAAAATAAAGTGTTTTTTTTTAACATTAAAGCATGTAAACGTGTCCTAGTACAAACACAAAATACAAATGTCCTGAAAATGCTATATAATAGTTTTACATAGAATACAGTAAGGTGCACCCACAGTAAATAGAGAGAAAAGGTGATGGAAGCTGAAGAAAAGGAGTCAAAATGTTGTTACAAATACACAAACACACACACACACACAAGCAGACAGACACACACACAGTGTTCAGCTGTTATCAGGCTGAACCGTGACTGACTCCTGAGCCAATCCCATCCATCACTCTCTCCCTTTCTCTCTCATTGTCTCTCCCATTGTCTCTCTCTCTCTCTCTCTCTCTCTCTCTCTCTCTCTCTCTCTCTCTCTCTCTCTCTCTCTCTCTCTCGCTCTCATTCTCTTTCTAATTTTCTCTCAATGTCTCTCCCTCTCTCCATCTCTCTCTCTCTAAGTGTTTTTACAAAACTCCTCTTGTAGCGCTAAGTGAAACTGTTGGCTATAATAGTGTGAAATCTGCTTCTAGTAGAACGGTCTAGAACAGTGTTTTAATCCTATTGGATAGTGTAGAATAAGTGAATCAGCTGTTATAATTTAGATTTTACAGTTTTTCTCGATTGTTTACACACATTTTCTGAAAGAATGCCTCATATTCTCAGAACACTACACACAAATCAAAAAACACACACACAATGGGCAAAACCGCTCATTTCTCCTGCAAAATTAAACTTTACATTCAAAACGTTATTTCTTCTCAAAATGGTATTTTGTTTTCAAATGACACACACAAACCATCATATGAAAAGACATTCATAAGAACCAGTTGAACACTGATGTGCTCAATGTAAAACACTACGAGGAATGGAAACCACTTCTTCTCCATTCTCTAGAATGACTTAGGCCTTTTTTGTTCAGTGTTACACTACAGACAGTACAGACATAAGTGTGTTGTAAAATATTTGAGAAGATTGTTTTTATACTCAGAAAACACAAATACACAGTAACAAATATATTTTATTTGTCCCACAAAAACAATGTACACAGTGTACACATCCCATTTCCAACCAACACAAAGTTGCACATACACTACATACAAAACACCAGAAGAATTTACTGTACACAGTTACAGTAAAAAAAAACTAAAAAAAAAACTACTATGATGCATCCTCCCTTCTGTTCCGGTCTGGCCACTGCACCTCATCCACATCACATGTTTTCCCAGGCCAAGCAGCGGGGGAAATATCACCTAGCATGGCGATCCCAGCCATGA